>NC_091959.1:46506772-46664272 GCF_031021105.1 Erythrolamprus reginae
GAATAGAAATAGAATAGAATAGGAGAATATATCTATATCTATATCTATATCTATATAATATATTAGAATAGAATTAGAATAGAAGAATAAGATAGCATAGGAAATAAGAGTAGAGTTGAGTATAATAGAACAGAACAGAATAGAATATAGAAAATATAGAAATTATTATTATTATTATTATTATTATTATTATTATTATTATTATTATTAATTGGATTTGTATGCCGCCCCTCTCTGTAGACTAGAATAGAATAGAAATAGAATAGGAGAATATATATCTATATCTATATAATATATTAGAATAGAAGAATAAGATAGCATAGGAAATAAGAGTAAAGTATAATAGAACAGAACAGAATAGAATATAGAAAATATAGAAAATTATTATTATTATTATTATTATTATTATTATTATTATTAATTGGATTTGTATGCCGCCCCTCTCTGTAGACTAGACTAGAATAGAAATAGAATAGAATAGGAGAATATATATCCACATCTATATATTAGAATAGAAGAATAAGATAGCATAGGAAATAAGAGTAGAGTTGAGTATAATAGAACAGAACAGAATAGAATATAGAATATATGTTGAATATAGAATTTATTAGAATAGAATAGAATTAGAATAGAATACAGAATGTATATATAGAATATATCAGAATAGAACAGAGTCCTTGGAGAGGGGCGGCACACAAATCCAATTAAATAAATATTTATGTAGATACTGTATATAAATTCTATACATATTTAGAAGCTTGAGAATCACTGGGTCGCACAGGTCACGTGACCAAGTAAAATAGATAAAGGCAGCTGCACAAACAAGTCGCGTAAAGCAGCTCCACAGAATCAAGCACCGGAGCGCCTTTTTCCGCTATCTACCACTAGAGGCGGAAGAGAGCCGACGCGACGCTCTAGCCGCTCGAGACGAATCTCACTGGCCCCGTTTTCCGACGCGACACTCTAGCAATCCCACTGGTCCCGTTTCCCTACCACCAGGAACGGAAGGGAGCCGACGCGACGCTCCAGCCGCACGAGAGGACTTTCCACCCCGGGATCTACTTCCGGGTGAGCCTTTCTTGTCGCGGTTACGAGGGGCGAGGGCGGCGGAGAACGAGCTGTGGTGGTCAAAGAACGTCGGCTGGAGGTGAGGCCGCTTTCTCGGGCTGGAGAGGCCGCTAGAGCCCGGTAGAGAGGCTCCCGGATGCGATGAGCTCGGCTGGCCCTCGGGGAAGGGGCCCTCTGGCTATGTACAGGGGGAGTTTCCCAGCGGGGTCGGTGGGGCAGCGGTTGCGCGTCGCCAGGTAGGATCAGCCCGACGGCGGGAAGCGCCAAAAGGCGAGTCGCTTGCGCTGAAATCGAGCAAGCGATCAGCTTCGTAGACAACCAGGTTTGGTGTACTAGTGAGGCCTTCGGCATATCAAGCCAATTGGGTGACTTTGGGCCAATCACCAGGAGACTGGGAGCTCTAGTCCCGCCTTATACAAAGCCAGCTGGGCGACTTCCTGCCAATCACCAGGAGACTGGGAGTTCTAGTCCCGCCTTATGCAAAGCCAGCTGGGCGACTTCCTGCCAATCACCAGGAGACTGGGAGTTTTAGTCCCGCCTTATACAAAGCCAGCTGGGCGACTTCCTGCCAATCACCAGGAGACTGGGAGTTCTAGTCCCGCCTTATACAAAGCCAGCTGGGCGACTTCCTGCCAATCACCAGGAGACTGGGAGTTCTAGTCCCGCCTTATACAAAGCCAGCTGGGCGACTTCCTGCCAATCACCAGGGGACTGGGAGTTCTAGTCCTGCTTTAGGCATATCAAGCCAAATGGGTGACTAAGGACCAATCACCAGGAGACTGGGAGTTCTAGTCCCGCCTTATACAAAGCCAGCTGGGTGACTTCCTGCCAATCACCAGGGGACTGGGAGGTCTAGTTCCGCCTTAGGCATATCAAGCCAATTGGGTGACTAAGAACCAATCACCAGGAGACTGGGAGTTCTAGTCCCGCCTTATACAAAGCCAGCTGGGCAACTTCCTGTTAATCACCAAGAGATTGAGAGTTCTAGTCCCGCCTTATACAAAGCCAGCTGGGCGACTTCCTGCCAATCACCAGGAGACTGGGAGTTCTAATCCCGCCTCCGGCATATAAAGTCAATTGGGCGACTTCCTGTCAATCACCAGGACCCTGGGAGTTCTAGTCCCACTTTAGGCATGTCAAGCCAATTGGGTGACTTTGAGCCTACCACCAGAAGATCGAGAGTTCTAGTCCCATTTCTATAAAAAGTATGAAACAAAAAAAGAGGCGGGTTAAAATTCTAATAATAATTTTGATTGATTGCTCCTCTACCTATCGGTTCTGATTTTCTCCTTCTCCCCCCAGGAAAGCTAAAGGAAATGTCCTCCGAATCCAGCAAGAAGCGAAAACCAAAGGTCATTCGTATGGATGGCGGGCCACAGGAAGGCAAGCGGAGCAGGTCGGAGGTTGACCAGGTAAAAAGTGCACAGGAGGAATCCTGGCAAAAGCTGGGGAGTGGGAGTTGTGGAGGAATCTGCTGCTGCAGTTGATGAAGAGCACAGCTGGAGGAAGAGGGACCACCCAGAGATCCAACCTTAACAACCAAGCTGCTTATTAAACCTGAAACCGCACCTGCTTTAATGGTGGAGGTTTTGTTCCTAGCACAATACAGTAAGATGCAGCTAGAATTAGCCTTGCCCCAATACTGGAGACAAAAAGATGGACCAACAGAAAGTACACGGGCTACAAGAATGGTGGAAGGTCTTAAGCATAAAACGTATCAGGAAAGACTTCATGAACTCAATCTGTAGAGTCTGGAGGACAGAAGGAGAAGGGGGGACATGATCAAAACATTTAAATATGTCAAAGGGTTAAATAAGGTCCAGGAGGGAAGTGTTTTTAATAGGAAAGTGAACACAAGAACAAGGGGACACAATCTGAGGTTAGTTGGGGGAAAGATCAAAAGCAACATGAGAAAATATTATTTGACTGAAAGAGTAGTAGATCCTTGGAACAAACTTCCAGCAGACGTGGTTGGTAAATCCACAGGAACTGAATTGAAACATGCCTGGGATAAACATATATCCATCCTAAGATAAAATACAAAAAAATAGTATAAGGGCAGACTAGATGGACCATGAGGTCTTTTTCTGCCGTCAGTCTTCTATGTTTCTACACTGCTCAAAAAAATAAAGGGAACACTTAAAACAACACCATATAAATCCAAGTAAATCAAACTTCTGTGAAATCAAACTGTCCACTTAGGAAGAAACACTGATGGACCATCAATTTCACATGCTGTTGTGCACATTCAACTTTGTACAGAACAAAGTATTCAATGAGAATATTCCATTCATTCAGATCTAGGATGTGTTATTTGAGTGCTCCCTTTATTTATTTTTTATCAGTATATAATAATTAAGAAAATTGTTGATTGTGGTGAATTAGATAAAATAATAATAATAATAATTTATTAGATTTGTATGCCGCCCCTCTCCAAGGACTCAGGGCGGCTCACAACAATAATAAAAAACAATATAATACTGCAAATGACAATGGGATGAAATGAAAAGGGGGATTCGGAATATTATGAAATTTGGAACACATTTTACGATTGGCTTGAAAAGAGGAAACAAAATAAATCTGTAAATATTGAATTTAGGAGTATATCTACGATTCTAATATAGCTACGTCTATGAAGTAAAAAATGAAATGTGTTAAATGACAAATATCATAGAATTAAATTATGTTAATTGTAGAAATTACATAAGGAAGAATTTAATGTCAATACAAATTGTTGCATATGATAACCTTAGAGGCTATATAATGTAGTTGTACATATGTTATTGTATTGTTTGGTTTTGTTTAATTGTATGTACATTTTCTTTCGTGTGGCTTTTAAAAAAAAAATGTAAATAACCAAATAAAAATTATTGAAAGAAAAAAAGAACAATGCAGCAAGAACGAAAAGAGGCATTTTCCTCTGCAGCGGTTGTGTGTCGAGGTGACAACTGCGTGCCAGGTTCAGCAGCCACACACACACACAAACACACCTCCGTTCCTTTCCGTAGGATGCCAGGTACTACAGTGAAGAGGCCGAGGTGGAACTGCGGGACCCCAACCGAGATTACGAACTTTACAAACAAACTTGCCAGGATCTTCAAACCCTAATGGCGGAGATCCAGGAACTGAAGAGCAAAGGTCACAAAGACAGTGTAAGTCACACTGGGTGTCATCAAGCAGGTCCTCCCCCCCGGTCTCACCTCGAGGAAATACCAGAAGTCCTCAAAATACTGTACTCATTGATCTTCATCACCTTAGTTCCTCTCTCTCTCTCTCTCAAACCAGCCTAAACACCACTTAATAGTGCTTTTACAGCCCTCTCTAAGCGGCTTATAGGGTCAGCCTCTTGCCCCCAACAATCTGGGTCCTCATTTGACCCACCTCGGAAGGAGGGAAGGCTTGAGTCAGGAAGGGAACGAGGGAGGGAAGCAAGGAAGGAAGGGCAATAGCACTTAGATTTATATACCACTTCACATTGCTTTACAGCCCTCTCTAAGTGGTTTATGGGGTCAGCGTCTTGAATTTCAGAAATGTGACTTGCTTATAACAATAGCAATAGCACTTGGAGACTTATATACCGCTTTGCAGTGCTTTTACAGCCCTCTCTAAGCAGATTACAAAGTCAGCATCTTGCCCTAAACAATCTGGGTCCTCCTTTTGCCCACCTGGGAAGGATGGGAGGCTGAGTCAACCTTGAGTCAGGGAGGGAGGAAGGGAGGAATAGAAATAGCACTTAGATTTATATACCGCTCCCCAGTGCTTTTCCAGGCCTCTCTAAGCGGTTTACAGAATCAGCCTATTGCCCCCAACAATCTGGGTCCTCATTTGACCCACTTTGGAAGGATGGAAGGCTTAAGTCAGGGAGGGAAGGAAGGGGGGAGGGAGGGAGGAAAGGAAGGAAGAGCAATAGCTCTTAGACTTATATACCACTTCATATTGCTTTACAGCCCTCTCTAAGCGGTTTATAGGGTCAGCCTCTTGCTCCACAACAATCTGGGTCCTTATTTGAATTTCAGAAATGTGACTTGCTTATAACAATAGCAATTGCACTTAAAGACTTATATACTGCTTTGCGGTGCTTCTACAGCCCTCTCTAAGCAGTTTACAAACTCAGCACCTTGCCCTAAACAATCTGGGTCCTTCTTTTGCCCACCTGGGAAGGATGGGAGGCTGAGTCAACCTTCAGGGAGGGAGGGAGGGAGGAATAGAAATAGCACTTAGATTTATATACCGCTTCCCAGTGCTTTTCCAGCCCTCTCTAAGCGGTTTACAGAAACAACCTCTTGCCCCCAACCATCTGGGTCCTCATTTGACCCACCTTGGAAGGATGGAAGGCTGAGTCAACCTTGAGCTGGTGGTGAGATTCGAACTGCTGAACTACAGCTAGCAGTCAGCTGAAGGACTATAACCATTGTGCAGCCCAGCTCTGCGTACAAGTTGACCCCTACGCGGCCTTGGGCTTCCGAATCCACGCAACGGGATCCTCCGGTCAATCCACGCCCGTTTCTCTTTTCCAGGCGGCGGAGATCAAAGAGCGACGGATCCAGAGCTGCGTCCACTTCATGACCCTGAAGAAGCTCAACCGCTTGGCTCACATTCGGCTGAAGAAGGGACGGGACCAGACGCACGAGGTGAGGCCAAGTCTTAAAGAATGAGAAAGACGTAGTAGCTAAGGGTGGAATAAACCCTCCCTTTCCCTTGACCCCCCAACAAATAGGACCCGAGGGAACCCTGCCTGCCTCAACCAACACACACACACACACATACACACACACACACATATATATATATGTAGATTGTTCTTAGTTCGGGTTTTATTTATTATTTTTATTTATTTTATTATTTATTTATTTTATTATTTATTTATTTATTTATTTTATTATTTATTTATTTATATTTGTATGCCGCCCCTCTCCGCAGACTCGGGCCGGCTCACAACACAATAAAACAGTTCATGACAAATCTAATAATTATAATTTAAAATATTTAAAAAACCCCATTTACTAAGCAAACATACATACAAACATACCATGCATAAATTGTATATGCCCGGGGGAGATGTCTCAGTTCCCCCATGCCTGACAACAAAGGTGGGTTTTAAGGAGCTTACGAAAGGCAAGGAGAGTAGGGGCAGTTCTAATCTCTGGGGGGAGCTGGTTCCAGAAAGTCTGGGCTGCCACAGAGAAGGCTCTTCCCCTGGGGCCCGCCAACCGACATTGTTTAGTTGACGGGACCCGGAGAAGGCCCACTCTGTGGGACCTAATCGGTCGCTGGGATTCGTGCAGCAGAAGGCGGTCTCGGAGATACTCTGGTCCAATGCCATGAAAGGCTTTAAAGGTCATAACCAACACTTTGAATTGTGACCGGAAATTGATCGGCAACCAATGCACACTGCGGAGTGTTGGTGAAACATGGGCATACCTAGGTAGGCCCATGACTGCTCTCGCAGCTGCATTCTGCACGATCTGAAGTTTCCGAACACTTTTCAAAGGTAGCCCCATGTAGAGTGCATTACAGTAGTCGAACCTCGAGGTGATGAGGGCATGAGTGACTGTGAGCAGTGAGTCCCAGTCCAGATAGGGTCGCAACTGGTGCACCAGGCAAACCTGGGCAAACGCCCCCCTCGCCACAGCTGAAAGATGGTTCTCTAATGTGAGCTGTGGATCGAGGAGGATGCCCAAGTTGCGGACCCTCTCCGAGGGGGTCAATAATTCCCCCCCCCCAGGGTGATGGACGGACAGATTGGATTGTCCTTGGGAGGCAGAATCCACAGCCACTCCGTCTTATCCGGGTTGAGTTTGAGTCTGTTGACACCCATCCAGACCCCAACAGCCTCCAGACACCGGCACATCACTTCCACTGCTTCGTTGATTGGACATGGGGTGGAGATGTAAAGCTGGGTATCATCATAGAGGTGGCACTTGGTCATCCGTTTCAGTAACCACCTATGATACACTTGGCATCCATGAATCTGTCCAATCCTGCCTTGAAGCGATCCAGGCTGATAGCTGTCATGACCTCTTCTGGAAGGGAATTCCACCAATGGGAGAAATATTTCCCTTTATTTGTCCTCACTTTTTTACCTATGAGCTTTACGGAGTGGCCCCTCGTCTTAGTATTGTGTGATAGAGAAAAGAATTTTTCTCCATCCGCCTTTTCTATCCCATGCGTGATTTTATACCCTTCGATCAAGTCACCCCTTAAATGCCATCTTTCAAGGCTGAAGAGACCAAGGCGTTGCAACCTGGTTTCATAAGGGAGGGGGCTCCATTTCCTTGGTCATTCTTGTTGCCCTTTTTTGCACCTTTTCCAGTTCCATTACGTCATTCTTGAGGTGGGGTGACCAGAACTGTACACAGGACTCCAAATGTGGTCTCACCCCAACTATTGCAAACCCAACTCAACCCTTCAGTTATCAAGGAAAATGTGGGATTCCAGCAGATATTTTATTTATTTATTTATTTATTTATTCGGTTTTTATGCCGCCCTTCTCCTTAGACTCAGGGCGGCTTACAACATGTTAGCAATAGCACTTTTTAACAGAGCCAGCCTATTGCCCCCACAATCCGGGTCCTCATTTGACGGAAGGATGGAAGGCTGAGTCAACTTTGAGCCGGTGATGAGATTTGAACTGCTGACCTTGAGATCTGCAGTCAGCTTCAGTGGCCTGCAGTACAGCACTCTACCTGCTGCGCCACCCCGGCTCTTCAGGAGATTGGAGTAATTATTCATTCATACAAGACAGATACATTAAAGGGTATAAAATAATGTTTACTGTAGAAATAGCACAATCAAGTTAAACAGTCCGGTCATACACATTCAAATCAGTCAATATCCGATGATTTGGTATTCAACATAGAAGATCCCAATGAATCTGGCAAAAAATTATTAAATTAAATTGCTAAATTTGGCAAAGTAGCAGGATTAAAAATTAATAAACAAAAAAATTAACTAATAAAGAAAAGCAAATATAAGAAAATAAATTAGAATTACAAATTGTAAAAAGAGTTAAATACCTAGGTATAAAACTGTCACCAAGGGCAATAACAATTAAAGAAGACAACTATACAGTCTTGATGAAAGAAATATAAAAATAAAATTAGAAAAATGGAACAAACTACCCATCTCACTTATTGGAAGGATATCAGTAATTAAAGTGTCTATTCTACATAAAATACTATATTTATTTAGAACAATCCCAATTACTTTGGGAAAAAACCCTTCTTCCAAAAATTAAATAGAATTATAACAAAATTTATTTGGGCAAATCAGTCAATATCTCTCAACACAATAATAATATTGCCAGTCTGTCTTTGTCTTACAGCTTACAAATACATCAAACTAACACAGATCTTACTACATCAGTCTCAGTGAATCAGCAAAAAGTGCAGAGAGAGAGAATCATGCTTTCTGGCTCCCTCTAGTGGCAATTTGCAACACTACCTCTTAAAGCCATAATACTTCAAGGCAAACAAACATTCACTGTTAGCTTGTTGATATACACTGTGTTGCCAAACCAACTGTTTTGTACATAGTACTAACATCCTCCCACAAAACCATTCCCTCCTCCCCCCCCGCCCGTGTGCCACTAATCCAAAAAGTTTGCGGAATTTCGATCTTTAATGTGGCAACGTCGGCCTCTTGTTTCTGTTCTGGATGCAGGCGAAACAGAAAGTGGATGCTTACCACCTCCAGCTCCAAAATTTACTCTACGAAGTGATGCATTTGCAGAAGGAGATCACAAAGTGTTTGGAGTTCAAGTAAGTTCTTCCTTCCTTCCTTCCTTCCTTCCTTCCTTCCTTCCTTCCTTCCTTCCTTCCTTCCTTCCTTCCTTCCTTCCTTCCTTCCTTCTCCTTCCTTCCTTCTCCTTCCTTCCTTCCTTCCCTCCCTCCCTCCCTTCCTTCCTTCCACTCAGCCTTCCATCCGTTCGAGGTGGGTCAAATGAGGACCCAGATTGATGGGGGCAAGAGGCTGATTCTGTAAACCGCTTGGAGAGGGCTGTAAAAGCACTAGGAAGCGGTATATAAGTCTAAATGCTATTGCTATTCCTTCCCTCCCCTCCATCTCTCCTTCAACTTGAAGGTATTTGGACTTCAACTCCCAGAATTCCCCAGCCAGCAAATGCTGGCTGGGGAATTCTGGGAGTTGAAATCCAGATATCTTCAAGTTGCCAAGGTTGGGAAACACTGCTGTAGACCAGTTAGAGATGGCTGTAAAAGCATTAAGAAGCAGTATACAAGTCTAAATGCTATTGCTATTCCTTCCCTTTCCTTCCCTCCCCTCCATCTCTCTTTCCTCCATCTCTCCTTCCTTCCTCCCTTCCTTCGACTCAGCCTTCCATCCTTCCGTGATCAGTAAAATGAGGACCCAGATTGTTGGGGGGCAGGACACTGGCTCTCTAAACTGCTTAGAGAGGGCTGCCGAGCTCGGTGAAGCAGTATACTGTATAAACCTTAGGTGGTTTATGTCGCCAGGCCTGGGGGGAATAATTATCTTGTCGTCCCCCCCCAGCACCACCTTTTTCTGAATGTAATACAGTATATGAGAACGGTGTGATTGTGTAGCAATGATCATTTTTTAATATTTATGGGTTTTAAATTGCTTTTAACTTATATTGGATTTGTACTTTGTATGTTGTATTGCTGTTGTTGTGAGCCGCCCCGAGTCTTCGGAGAGGGGCGGCATACAAATCTAATAAAACTTAAACTTAACGTTTGTGATGGAGGGAGGGAATAACTTCCCCAGGCCTATATTGTTTACGTATGGTGTGTTGTGTGCATGTTTTTAAATTATGGGTTTTTAGTTTAAATTATTAGATTTGTATTACATTGTTTTACCACTATTGTTGCGAGCCGCCCCGAGTCTATGGAGAGGGGCGGCATACAAATTTAATAAATAATAATAATAATAATAATAATAATAATAATAGGTGAGATCATCCATGGGCATGGGGTGAGGTATCATCAGTACACTGATGATACCCAGCTTTACATCTCCACCCCATGTCCAATCAACGAAGCAGTGGAAGTGATGTGCCGGTGCCTGGAAGCTGTTGGGGCCTGGATGGGTGTCAACAGACTCAAGCTCAACCCGGATAAGACGGAGTGGCTGTGGGTTTTGCCTCCCAAGGACAATTCCATCTGTCCTTCCATCACCCTGGGGGGGGGGGGAGAATTATTGACCCCCTCAGAGAGGGTCCGCAACTTGGGTATCCTCCTCGATCCACAGCTCACATTAGAGAACCATCTTTCAGCTGTGGCGAGGGGGGCGTTTGCCCAGGTTCACCTGGTGCACCTGTTGCGGCCCTATTTGGACCGGGACTCATTGCTCACAGTCACTCATGCCCTCATCACCTCGAGGTTCGACTATTGTAACGCTCTCTACATAGGGCTACCTTTGAAAAGTGTTCGGAAACTTCAGATCGTGCAGAATGCAGCTGCGAGAGCAATCATGGGCTTTCCCAAATATGCCCATATTACACCAACACTCCGCAGTCTGCATTGGTTGCCGATCAATTTCCGGTCACAATTCAAAGTGTTGGTTATGACCTATAAAGCCCTTCATGGCATCGGACCAGAATACCTCCGGGACCGCCTTCTGCCGCACGAATCCCAGCGACCGATTAGGTCCCACAGAGTTGGCCTTCTCCGGGTCCCGTCAACTAAACAATGTCGTTTGGCGGGCCCCAGGGGAAGAGCCTTCTCTGTGGTGGCCCCGACTCTCTGGAACCAGCTCCCCCCAGAGATTAGAACTGCCCCTACCCTCCTTGCCTTTCGCAAACTCCTCAAAACCCACCTTTGTCGTCAGGCATGGGGGAACTGAGATATTTCCCCCGGGCCTATATAATTTATGTATGGTATGTTTGTAGGTATGTCTGCTTAAAAATGGGTTTTTTAAACTATTCTAAATTTTAAATTGTATATTATTAGATTTGTCATGAATTGTTTTATTGTGTTGTGAGCCGCCCTGAGTCCACGGAAAGGGGCGGCATACAAATCTAACAAATAAATAAATAAATAAAATACAGTTACGGCTGTTATTTCTTGGGAGTGAAACGGAGACTTTTGTTTTTAAAGCCGTCCATCTCCTTTCTGCCCCTTGGCACAGGTCCAAGCACGAGGAGATTGAGTTGGTGAGCGTGGAAGAGTTTTATAAGGAAGCCCCTGCAGAAATCAGCAAATTGGACATTACTCTCAACGACCCTCACGAGCAGACCCTCTCCCGCCTCGACTGGGAACTGGAACAGCGGAAACGGTACCTCGAGCCGGTCCTCAAACCATCCATTCAATTCAATTTGTTATTATTAGCCATAGACCAAAACAAATGAAAACACTCCGTGAATACACAACCAAAAGTTGTAGTCGTAAGCTCCTCAAAACTCACCTCTGTCCTCAGGCATGGGGGAATTGAGATATTCACACACCCCCAGGCCTATACAATTTATGCATGGTATATTTGTGTGTATGTTTGGTTTTTAATAAGGGTTTTTAGTTGTTTTAAATATTAGATTTGTTATATGTTGTTTTATTACTGTTGTTAGCTGCCCCGAGTCTATAGAGAGGGGCGGCATACAAATCTAATAAATAAAAATGATAAATAGCAGATAAAAGACTTAATGAACTCAATCTGTATAGTCTGGAGGACAGAAGGAAAAGGGGGGACATGATCGAAACATTTAAATATGTTAAAGGGTTAAATAAGGTTCAGCAGGGAAGTGTTTTTAATAGGAAAGTGAACACAAGAACAAGGGGACACAATCTGAAGTTAGTTGGGGGAAAGATCAAAAGCAACATGAGAAAATATTATTTGACTGAAAGAGTAGTAGATCCTTGGAACAAACTTCCAGCAGACGTGGTTGGTAAATCCACAGTAACTGAATTTAAACATGCCTGGGATAAACATATACCCATCCTAAAATAAAAATACAGGAAATAGTATAAGGGCAGACTAGATGGATCGTGAGGTCTTTTTCTGCCGTCAGTCTTCTATGTTTCTAAAATCCATGATAAAATCCAATCTATCTATTATGCATTGCCAATACTACTAAAATTACAATCCATAAGGTGTGAGGTCTATAGTCAGTTTGATACTATTAGGGAAAGGAGGTTGCCACATTTGTCTTATAAATTAGCCAAAGTGGATTAGGCACTTAAAAGCTGGCTACAAAAGGTATACAGTACATACATACATACATACATACAGGGGATGGACAAAAAAACGGAAACACCTTGCAGCTCTTACGTGGAATCCAGATGGGTGAAGCTCCCTTCGAACAGTTTTTGTGGAAACTGGGTTCCGTACGTGTCTATTGAGCTCTGCAGTGATTTAAGGAGCTGCGGTCTTGCGATCCGCTCTGACCATTCGCTTTAGAGTCCGACGGTCTCTCTCTCAGACCACTTCGACTTTCGACCAGACCTGTGCTTGGCTGAGGACGTTTTCCCTTCTCTTTCAAAAGCAGTCATGACTTTTGAGACATGGCCTCTTGAAGCACCAAACATTCGGGCACTTTCTGTTACACTAGCGCCTGCCATTCGAGCACCAACAATTTGGACTCTTTGAAAGTCTGAGAGGGCTGCCGTTTCTAGAAGGTTATAACCAATTTCCTTAAATTTCTGTAAAAAAAAAGGTAGTTAAAAAAACCATGAAATACATTGTTCCCTCGATTTCCGTGGGTTCGAACTTCGCGAAACGTCTATACCATGGATTTTCTAAAATATTAATTAAAAAATACTTCGCGGTTTCCCCCCCTATACCACAGGTTTTCCCGCCCGATGACATCATATGTCATTGCCAAACTTTCGTCTGCCTTTAAAAAACATTTTTTAAAAATAAACTTTAATAAATAAACATGGTGAGTAATAATCTAAATGGTTGTTAAGGGAATGGGAAATGGTAATTTAGGGGTTTAAAGTGTTAAGGGAAGGCTTGTGACACTGTTCATAGCCAAAAATAGTGTATTTACTTCCGCATCTCTACTTCGCGGAAATTCGACTTTCGCGGGAAGTCTCGGAACGCATCCCCCGCGAAAATCGAGGGAACACTGTAACAGAATTTTTTTAAAAAACCATTAAAATATGTCAAGTTTTGATTGATTTGAACATGTTCAAACATTATGATGCCAAAAAGCCAAGTGTTTCCATTTTTTTGTCCAGCCCCTGTACATACATATATAAACACACATATATACATACATACCATCCTCTCTTTCTATACTGCCCTGTGTCATCCATGCTGCCTGTTTATTCTGCTATTTCAACGCTTTCGTTTGCATAAAAAAACAAACCGCCTGCAAATCAAGTCAAAAGCAATATTGAGGATTATTTTTGTAATTGTATTTCTCTCTCTCTTTTTTTTTTTCCTAAAGGCTGGCAGAGAAATTCGAAGAAAGCTTAGCCAACAAAGAGAAGATCCTCAAAGAAATAGAAGTGAAGAAAGAATATCTAAGCAATCTCCAGCCTCGGCTTAACAGCATTATGCAGGCATGGACCTTTGCCCTCCAGTCTTTATTTATATACATCTTGTATTTATTTATACTGTATGATTTATAATTTATGTTATCTTGTTAATTCTGGATGGGTTGTTGGCACCCCTGTCGCATAAGGCGGCTTGGTTTGCGTTCTGTCTCGGATTCGCTTCTGTCTCGGCAAACCCTCTGAAGTTTTTTTAAAAAAAATATATATATTTTTATTGATTTTATAATATAAAAACACACACACAACATACAACAAGTGCTCAGTGGTTGTGCCCACCGTCAGACGAACATTCGTACCCCACCACCAATCGGGGGTGTTTCTTGTATAAACCATTTTAACCCAAGAGCGAAATATTTATTTACATATTATACAGTGAGATATTTTTAAAATATTATTTTATGCACCGTTTGTCTGGGAGATATGATTGTTTTTATATTAAGGGTCTTAAACTGTTTTTAATCATTGGATTTGTACTGTGTTTTATTGTTGTGAGCCGCTCCGAGTCTCCGGAGAGGGGCGGCATACAAATATTATTATTATTATTATTATTATTATTATTATTATTATTATTATTATTATTATTAATCATAATCTATTCATCTCCACCTCCTGCCTTTTGGATTTGTATTGTGTTTTATTGTTGTGAGTCGCTCCGAGTCTCCGGAGAGGGGCGGCATACAAATCTAATTATTATTATTATTATTAATAATAATAATAATAATAATAATAATAATAATAATCTATTCATCTCCACCTCCTGCCTTTTTGGATTTGTACTGTGTTTTATTGTTGTGAGCCGCTCCGAGTCTCCGGAGAGGGGCGGCATACAAATCTAATTATTATTATTATTATTAATAATAATAATAATAATAATAATAAATTCATCTCCACCTCCTGTCTTTTATCCCCAGAGGTGGGGTGGGGTTTCGCTAGCAGCAGCAGTAGCTCTTCCGTCCCGAGGTCCAGCCTATAGATTTCCATTGCTCTCCTCTCCTCTGTCTTCTATGCATCGGGCACAGGACACGGCTGTTCATCCTCTTCCTCATCAGCCACCTCCAGACCTGGTGGGCTGTTGATTCTCCATCTGAGGCCTGACGGACAGCCCAGGCTCTGCCTCTCTCTCTTTCTGCCTGCTCCATTCCTTCTTCCCCCCGGAGCTCTCAGGTTGCCCTGATGCTGACCCCGACTCCAACATCGCCTCTGGAGGAGCCGGCAGCCAACAGCCCCCCACAGTTCATTTTGAGGCCAACTGACCCATTTCAGTTTGGCACGGGGGCATCTAACGTTGACAACCTGTGAACTTCAACTGCCAGAATTCCCCAAGCCGGCTGCCACTGCCATTTATAATCTGCCTCCGGTTCTACTTATTTCTTCCTTGCTGATAACCGCCCCACGTCCCCGAAGAGGGGCTGCATATAAATCCAATCTTAAGCATAAAACGTATCAGGAAAGACTCAATGGAGTCAATCTGTCTAGTCTGGAGGACAGAAGGGAAAGTGGGGACACGATCGAAACATTTAAATATGTTAAAGGGTTAAGTAAGGTCCAGGAGGGAAGTGTTTTTAATAGGAAAGTGAACACAAGAACAAGGGGGCACAATCTGAAGTTAGTTGGGGGAAAGATCAAAAGCAACATGAGAAAATATTATTTCACTGAAAGAGTAGTAGATCCTTGGAACAAACTTCCAGCAGACGTGGTTGGTCAATCCATAGTAACCGAATTTAAACATGCCTGGGATAAACATAGATCCATCCTAAGATAAAATACAGGAAATAGTATAAGGGCAGACTCGATGGGCCATGAGGTCTTTTTCTGCCGTCAGTCTTCTATGTTTCTAATAAATGAAATAAATAAATTTTAAAACCCCCTGCAAGATGACCTTTTGTTTCCTCTTCCTGTTTCCTCCCAGGCCTCTCTTCCGGTCCAGGAGTACTTCGCCATGCCTTTCGACCAAGTTCACAAGCAGCATGAAACCGCCAGGCATCTTCCGTCCCCGCTCTACGTCCTCTTTGTCCAAGCCAGCGCCTACGGCCAGGCCTGTGGTGAGCAGCCCGGAGGTGGCCACTTCCCCCACTCCACCGCCACTGAAGGAAAAGCAGGGTCCGGTCACTCTTTGCAGCATTGAAGCCAATGCTTAAATGGAGGTGTACCCACCGCGCGGGGCTGCCTGGTTGACTTCCGTTTCTTCTCCAGGATTCCTAGCCTGGATGTGGGCATCTTGCTAGACTAGGGCTCAGACGGGGTGATTTACCAACCACGTGGGGCCACTAAATGAACTTGTGTAGGTCGGTGACTGTGTGTGTCTATGTGTATGTATGTGTATAGAAGAATGGATGGATAAGAGAGGGAAGGATGGATAGAAGAGAGAGATGATAGATGAGAGAGTGATGATAGATAGATAGATACATAGATAGATACATAGATAGATACATAGATAGATACATAGATTAGGTTAGATAATATAGATAACATGGATAGATAACAGATGTATGGATGGATAAGAGATGATAGGTAAGTGGATAGATGGATAGATGGATGAGAGACATGATAGGTAAATGGGTAGGTGGATGGATGAGAGAGAGAAGAATGGATAGAAGAGGGAGATGATAGATGATTGTAATAGAAGATAGATAGTTCTGTAGATAAATGGATGACAGAAAGAGATCATAGGTAGGTAGGTAGGTAGGTAGGTAGGTAGATAGATAGATAGATAGATAGATAGATAGATAGATAGATAGATAGATAGATAGATAGAGTGTCTGTATGTGTGTTGTGTATCTATACACTTTCACGAGCAGACAACAGAAGTTCATTTTAATGTGCCAGTGTGCCCACATTAAAACAAACAAACAAACCCCGACAATAAAGGTTATCTTACCAGGTTTGAGTTGCCTCCTCAGCTGCCGATGCCAAGGGAGCCTTAGGGGAAGCTGAATTGGGGCCAGAGAGAGGGACATCGGACAACCTGGGCCGGACAGAGGCACCCATGGAAACCAATTGTTTCCTCTCTTTCAATTCATTTCAATTTATTAGATTTGTGTGCTGCCCCTCTCCGTAGACTCTTAGAAGGTGGAGGTGCCTAGGTCAACCTTCAGGGGGTCTTAGCAGGGCAGGGGATCGAAGGTGTCTTTCTCTCCCCCAGATAAGAAGCTGGCTGTGGCCATTGAAGGAAATGTAGAAGAAGCCAAAGCTCTTTGCAAGCCTCCCGAAGACTCCCAAGGTAAGCGCCGGCATTTGCCGGTTCTGGGGCCTCCGCCATTCTTACTTTATTGCTAGGGTTTCTGCTCACTTTTGATCTGACCACCGCACGCGGCTGTAAGAGTTTGTAGTTTTTTCCAAATCAGTTCCTCTCTCATCGAACTCCTTTCCCAACAGAATGAGTAGCAAACCACGCGGGCCTTTGAGATGTTGAAGCTGATGTTGAGTTTTTCCTCTTGTAATGTTTTGTTTTGTATTCTCTAGACGATGAGAGCGATTCCGATGTGGAGGAGGAGCAGACTACGGTGAGGGCCGGAATGGGCTGGGGTGTGTGTGTGGCATAGCTGCCAACACCTTTTATTTATTCGATTTATATGCCGCCCCTCTCCGCAGACTCGGGGCGGCTAACAACAACAATAAAACAGTATATAACAAAATCCAATACTAAAAACAGTTAAAAGCCCATTATATAAAAACCAATCATACATACAGACATACCATGCATAAAATTGTAAAGGCCTAGGGGTAAAGTATGTATGTATGTATGTATGTATGTATGTATGTATGTATGTATGTATTTATGTATTTATTTATTTATTTATTTATTTATTTATCAGATTTGTATGCCGCCCCTCTCCGCAGACTCGGGGCGGCTCACAGCAATAATAATACAATGTAAACAAATCTAATATTTTAATTAATTAAAAAAAAACCAATTTAGAAACCAATCATACATACTAGCATACCATACATAAATTTTATAAGCCTAGGGGGAGAAAAAATGTCAATTCCCCCATGCCTGACGACAGAGGTGGGTTTTAAGCAACTTTTGAAAGGCAAGGAGGGTGGGGGCGATTCTAATCTCTGGGGGGAGTTGTTTCCAGAGGGCCGGGGCCGCCACAGAGAAGGCTCTTCCTCTGGGTCCTGCCAAGCGACATTGTTTGGTTGACGGGACCTGGAGAAGACCCACTCTGTGGGACCTGACTGGTCGCTGGGATTCATGCAGCAGAAGGTGGTCCCTGAGATAATCTGGTCCCGTGCCATGAAGGGCTTTATAGGTCATAACCAACACTTTGAATTGTGACCGGAAACTGATTGGCAACCAATTCAGACTGCGGAGTGTTGGTGTAACGTGGGCATATTTGGGAAAGCCCATGATTGCTCTCGCAGCTGCATTCTGCACCTCTTAACAGATTCCTGTTTTCTGTTTGGGGCCTCCCTGTCCATTTACCGTGCAAGCCAATAAATAATGGCGCTGGAAGGGAGTTTTAGAGGACATCTAGCACAACCCCAAAGTCTGCGCTGGAGCTCTGCTGTATGGAATTCAACACATTTTGGTTTTCTTCCCCCTTCCCCACTGCAGAAACGTCGCCGACCAACTTTGGGGGTGCAGCTGGATGACAAACGGAAAGAAGTGCTCAAGAGGCACCCCCTGTCCGTCACCATCAACCTGAAGTGTAAAGGTGGGGAAATCAAAAGATTTATTGGTTTTTATTGCCACTGTGTGGTCCCAATCTGGGAGTTAGTTTAGTAGGGTTGGGTTGGGTTGGGTTGGGTGGAGTTAGGTTGAGTTGAGAAATTGAGTTAAATTAAATTGAGTTGAGTTAAATTAGGTTGGGTTAAGTTGGGTGGAGTTGAGTTAAATTAGGTTGGGTTAAGTTGGGTTGAGTTGAGTTAAATTGAGAAGTTGAATAAAGTTGAGCTGGGTTTGGTTGGGCTCAGTGGGGTTGGGTTGAGTTGAGTGAAGTTGGGTTGTATTGAGTTGAGTTGAGTGAAGTTGGGTTGTATTGGGTTGAGTTGAGTTGAGTGAAGTTGGGCTGTATTGGGGTGAGTTGAGTTGAGTCATTGGAGCGGAATGCTCTTTTAGAAAACTCAAGGACTTTGCAAAATTGGAACAACAATAAATACATACATAGACTCTTGTATTGGCAGTTCTGTGTTAGCAAAAACTTCAGAAGAGAAGGATTTAGGGGTAGTGATTTCTGACAGTCTCAAAATGGGTGAACAGTGCAGTCAGGCGGTAGGGAAAGCAAGTAGGATGCTTGGCTGCCTAGCTAGAGGTATAACAAGCAGGAAGAGGGAGATTATGATCATAATTATGAGCATAATTCCTCAGCCAACTCAAAGAAAACATAGAAACATAGAAGACTGACGGCAGAAAAGGACCTCATGGTCCATCTAGTCTGCCCTTATACTATTTTCTGTATTTTATCTTAGGATGGATATATGTTTATCCCAGGCATGTTTAAATTCAGTTACTGTGGATTTATCTACCACGTCTGCTGGAAGTTTGTTCCAAGGATCTACTACTCTTTCAGTCAAATAATATTTTCTCATGTTGCTTTTGATCTTTCCCCCAACTAACCTCGGATTGTGTCTCCTTGTTCTTGTGTTCACTTTCCTATTAAAAACACTTCCCTCCTGGACCTTATTTAACCCTTGAACATATTTAAATGTTTCGACCATGTCCCCCCTTTGCCTTCTGTCCTCCAGGCTATACAGATTGAGTTCATGAAGTCTTTCCTGATACGTTTTATGCTTAAGACCTTCCACCATTTTTGTGGCCCGTCTTTGGACCCGTTCCATTTGATCCATCTCTTCTTGTAGGCGAGGTCTCCAGAACTGGACACAGTATTATTCCAAATGGGGTCTCACCAGCGCTCTATACAGCGGGATCACAATCTCCCTCTTTCTGCTTGTGATACCTCTAGCTATGCAGCCAAGCATTCTACTCGCTTTCCCTACCACCTGACTGCACTGTTCACCCATTTGGAGACTGTCAGAAGTCACTACCCCTAAATAATAATAATAATAATAATAATAATAATAATAATAATAATAATAATAATAATAATTTCCAGTGGATCATCTGTGCCACAGCATCATGTCTATGCTTGTAGTCAGTCTGTGCGATCTTTTTGCAGCAGCTGAGTGTGTGATCGATTGTTTCATCTGTTTCTTTAATATTATTATTATTATTATTATTATCATTATCATTATTATTATTATTATTCTGAAGCTTTTGCTAACACAGAACTGCCAATACAATACTCGGATTGAGGATTTCTTTTCCCCAACCTTAAGACTTCTGGACTTCCAATTCTCAATTCCTCAGCCAACTCAAAGGAAACATAGAAACATAGAAGTCTGACAGATTGAGTTCACTAAGTCTTTCCTGGTACGTTTTATGCTTAAGACCTTCCACCATTCTAGTAGCCCGTCTTTGGACCCGTTCAATTTTGTCAATATCTTTTTGTAGGTGAGGTCTCCAGAACTGAACACAGTATTATTCCAAATGGGGTCTCACCAGCACTCTATATAGCGGGATCATAATCTCCCTCTTCCTGCTTGTTATACCTCTAGTTATGCAGCCAAGCATCCTGCTTGCTTTCCCTACCACCTGACTGCACTGTTCACCCATTTTGAGACTGTCAGAAATCACTACCCCTCAATCCTTCTCTTCTGAAGTTTTTGCTAACACAGAACTGCCAATACAATACTCAGATTGAGGATTCCTTTTCCCCAAGTGCATTATTTTACACTTAAAGGAGTGACGTTTTCCTTCCTGGAGTCCCTTCCTTTAGCAATGAGGATGTGGTTGCTGGGACTCCACTCTGGAGAACTCTGCGCGCGCGCATACAAACCCAGACCAAGACCCTTTCCCTCCTTGGAGGAATGACCCCGCCTTTGTCCTTCCAGATGGCAGCTTGCTGCTCCTGACCTTTTACTACTTGATGAACCTCAACGTCCTGACCGTTAAGGCCAAGATGATAGCAGCCACGGAGATGAGTATTCCCATCAGCGCTGGGTGAGTTGTGGCTGGGGATTGCATGGAATACAAGAAGTGGGGGAGATATAGGGAAGCCTTTGGAGCTTGGGGAGGGCGAAACATGAGCCTACTGGGCCCACCAGAAGTTGGGAAACGGGAATAGGAAGAATGGAGAATGGAATAGGATTGGAAGGAAAGGGAAAAGGAGGTGAGGAGGTGAGGACCCGGATTGTGGGGGCAATAGGCTGGCTCTGTTAAAAAGGGCTATTGCTAACATGTTGTAAGCCGCCCTGAGTCTAAGGAGAAGGGCGGCATAAAAATCGAATGAATGAATGAATGAATGAATAATAAATAATAAATAATAAAATGTTCTATTGCTAACATGTTGTAAGCCGCCCTGAGTCTAAGGAGAAGGGCGGCATAAAAATCGAAAGGACAATAGGAATGATGAGGAAAAAAATTAGTAGAAACAGAAGTGCAGACTTAGTAAAATGTTTGAGAGTGTGGAGGGAATTATTTGTTTAGCAGAGTGATGGGGCTCTTGTGTCTAGTTGTCTTGGTGTGTGGTGCTCTGTAGCGACTTTTTGAGGGTAGGAGTTGAAATAATTTGTGTCCAAGATGTGAGGGGTCAGTAAATATTTTCACTGTCCTCTTTTTGTCTCGTGCAGTATACAGATAGCCTTACATGCTGGACCCAGCGGCCGATCAGGTCTCACAGAGTCGGCCTTCTCCAGGTCCCGTCAACCAGACAATGTTGCTTGGCAGGGCCTTCTCTGTGGGGCCCCCGGCCCTCTGGAATCAGCTCCCCCCGGAGATTCGCACTGCCCCCATCCTCCTTGCCTTCTGTAAAAGTTTAAAGACATATCTGTGCCACCAGGCTTGGGGGCCATTAGACCCTAGCCCCCTGCCCGACGAGTGTAGCATGTCTTGCTGTGTGAATGGGAATGAATGATTCTAAATGTTATTAGAGGTTTTTAAAGGTTTTTTTTAACTGTATTAATTGGATTTTTTAGATATGTATATTGTACATTCTTTTGATGTGTTGTGAGTCGCCGCGAGTCCTCGGAGAGGGGCGGTATACAAATCCAATAAATGCATGAACGAATGAATGAATGAATGAATGAATGAATGAATGGCAGGTGATGGAGCAAAATTGGGACTGAGGAGCCGCTGATACGGACCTACCCCCTTTTCTTCCCCCGCCTGGATTCTTTCCTAGGGACCTGCTTTGCCCCGATTCTCTCCTGAGCTGCCTCTATCCTGGGGACCACGGAAAGAGGACCCCAAACCCCGCCAACCAGTTCCAGTTCGACAAAGTGGGGTAAGCCAGTATTTTTTTTTTTAACTCCAAAAGCATTTTATTAAAAAAAAAAAAGACCGATTTAAATGTTTTTAAAAAAATAATTTAAACAAAAAATACCATTTAAATGGAAAAAAAATACCATTTAAATGCAAAAAAATTCCAATTTAAATGCAAAAATTCTGATTTAAATGTAAAAAAATACCATTTAAATGTTAAAAAAATACCATTTAAGTGTAAAAAATACCATTTAAATGTAAGAAAATCCAATTTAAAAATGTAAAAAATACCCAATTTTTTTTTTAATTTTTTAATTTTTATTTTACAAATGTGACATACAAGACAAAAGAAAAAACATACATAAAAACATATATATACAACATTTGGGGAATGAAAGTTTCCCCACTTTTTTTTTTGGATGTTTGATCAGAGAATTACACTTCTTTTACATAATATTAATTTTTGAATTTTTTTATTTGATGTGTTGCTTTGCATAAATTTTAAAAAAAATCACGATTTAAATGTAAAAAAAAAATCCAATTTTTATTTATTTGCTTTTTTAAAAAAAACATTAATTTTTTTATCCCCTCTGTTGATTGTCCTCATCCCTTCTCTCCCCCCCCCCCTTTCTAGCATCCTGACCCTGAATGACTATGTGCCTGAACTTGGCCACCCTTACGTGTGGGTGCAGAAATTGGGGGGGTTGCACTTCCCCAAGGACCAACCCCAGGTAGGTGGGCATGGAAGCCTCCCAAAAACTCTTTTCCAAACTTCAGTGACTCCTTTTAAATCCCCCGCAAGAAGCTCAATTGATGTGTCAACGAAAGGGCAGGGATATGCGTGTGTGCATTATAGAATAGAAAATAGAATAGAATAGAATATAGAAAATAGAATGGAGTAGAATATAGAATAGAATAAAATATAGAATAGAATATAGAAAATAGAATAGAATATAGAAAAAATATAGCATAGAATATAGAATAGAATAAAATATAGAATAGAATATGGAACAGAATAGAATATAGTATAGTATAGAATAGTGGTTCATCTTTATGATGGTTGCAGGTTAACCACGGCAATGATTCATTTAACTGCAGGGGCAGGGAAAGTCGTAAAAAGGGGACAAAACTAGGCTTCCGAATTCAGCTTCCCTTCGCTTTACTGACCAAACAAGGCCGTCGCTAAAAGAGGACCTCCTGTAAGGGTGTTTTGTCTCGTTGACAGAATCCTGTGGTCGCCGATAACTCGCTGAGCGCTAGCCACATGGAGAGGACCATGAAATTGCTCAAAACGAGGTTGGAGTCGCGCCTGGCCCTACACAAGCAATTTGCTTCTCTTGGTGAGTTTGTTGCGACCTTTCCATTCTTTTAGCAGAGTTGGACACCGCCAAACTTTTTCCACTTCTGAGCATATGCCATATTTTTCTCAGTACAAGATGCACATTTTCCCAGTTTGCAGGCTTTTTATTTCATTGCTACTCTCTCCAAAGAAGGTTTTTTCCAGCCCTAAGTTATCACAGGCTTTTTTTTTCAATTGCTACTCACTCCAAAGAAGGTTTTTTCCAGCCCTGCGTTACTGCAGGCTTTTTATTTCATTGCTACTCTCTCCAAAGAAGGTTTTTTCCAGCCCTAAGTTATCACAGGCTTTTTTTTTTCAATTGCTACTCACTCCAAAGAAGTTTTTTTCCAGCCCTGCGTTACTGCAGGCTTTTTATTTCATTGCTACTCTCTCCAAAGAAGGTTTTTTCCAGCCCTAAATTACTGCAGGCTTTTTTTCCATTGCTACTCTCTCCAAAGAAGTTTTTTCCAGCCCTAAGTTACTGCAGGCTTTTTTTCCATTTCTACTCACTCCAAAGAAGGTTTTTTTCCAGCCCTAAATTATCACAGGCTTTTTTTTCAATTGCTACTCATGCCATAGAAGGTTTTTTCCAGCCCTAAGTTATTGCAGGGCTTTTTTTTCAATTGCTACTCACTCCAAAGAAGGTTTTTTTCCAGCCCTAAATTATCGCAGCTTTTTTTTCCATTGCTACTCACTCCAAAGAAGGTTTTTTCCAGCCCTAAGTTCTTGCAGGCTTTTTTTTTCATTGCTACTCACTCCAAAGAAGGTTTTTTTCCAGCCCTAAGTTATCGCAGGCTTTTTTCCCCATTGCTACTCACTCCAAAGAAGGTTTTTTCCAGCCCTAAATTATTGCAGGCTTTTTTTTCCCAATTGCTACTCACTTCAAAGAACTTTTTTTTCCTGCCCTAAGTTATTGCAGGCTTTTTTTCAATTGCTACTCACTCCAAAGAAGGTTTTTTTCCCAGCCCTAAGTTATTGCAGGCTTTTTTTTTCATTGCTACTCACTCCAAAGAAGGTTTTTTTTCCAGCCCTAACCAGGGGATATAATAATGTGCTGAAACTGACCAAACTACAAGACGCACATTTGCCCAGTTTGCAGGCTTTTTCATAGCTACTCTCTCCAAAGAAGGTTTTTTCCAGCCCTAAGTTATTACAGGCTTTTTTTTTCAATTGCTACTCTCTCCAAAGAAGTTTTTTTTCCAGCCCTAAGTTATTGCAGGCTTTTTTTCAATTGCTACTCTCTCCAAAGAAGGTTTTTTTCCCAGCCCTAAGTTATTGCAGGCTTTCTTTTTCATTGCTACTCACTCCAAAGAATGTTTTTTTCCAGCCCTAACCAGGGGATATAATAATGTGCTGAAACTGACCAAACTAAGGGCGCTAGCCAGATGAATACGTGGTAGGCAGATTCTTTTACCTATTTTCCTCCCCAAACATTAAGGTGCGTCTTATACTCCGAAAAATTCGGTAATGAGCCCCATCGCCACCATCGTATCACCTGCAAAAATTTAATCATTGCATTGGTATTATTTGGGGGCCTTTTGCAAGAATTGTCTTGCAATTCTTCTAAATTATTGACCCCCTCGGAGAGGGTCCGCAACTTGGGCGTCCTCCTCGATCCACAGCTCACATTAGAGAAACATCTTTCAGCTGTGGCGAGGGGGGCGTTTGCCCAGGTTCACCTAGTGCGTCAGTTGCGGCCCTATTTGGACCGGGAGTCACTACTCACAGTCACTCATGCCCTCATCACCTCGAGGCTCGACTACTGTAATGCTCTCTACATGGGGCTACCTTTGAAGAGTGTTCGCAAACTTCAGATCATGCAGAATGCAGCTGCGAGAGCAATTATGGGCTTCTCTAAGTATGCCCATATTACTCCAACACTCCGCAGTCTGCATTGGTTGCCGATCAGTTTCCGGTCACAATTCAAAGTGTTGGTTCATGGCACCGGACCAGAATATCTTTGGGACCGCCTCCTGCCGCACGAATCCCAGCAACCGGTTAGGTCCCACACAGTCGGCCTTCTTCGGGTCCCGTCGACTAAACGATGTCGTCTGGCGGGACCCAGGGGAAGAGCCTTCTCTGTGGGGGCCCCAACCCTCTGGAATCAGCTCCCCCCTGAGATTAGGATTGCCCCCACCCTCCCTGCCTTTCGTAAACTCCTTAAGACCCACCTTTGCCGTCAGGCATGGGAGAACTAAAACACCTCCCCCTTGCCCATGTTGTTTTGCCGTTTGATTGATTGACTGTGTGCCTGTTTTTTGTTTTTTGTTTTTTTTAATATATACAGTGATCCCCCGATCATTGCGGGGGTTCCGTTCCAGGACCCCCCGCAACGAGCGGGTTTTCGCGAAGTGGCGCTGCGGAAGTAAAAACACCATCTGCGCATGCGCAGATGGTGTTTTTACTTCCACAGCGCTAGCAAGGAGCCGAAGATTGGGGGCGGCGCAGCTGTTTTAAAACGTCGCCGCCAGCATGGGGGGCTTCCTAGCAGCCCCCCAAACCCGGGTTGGGGTTCCGGGGGGTGCTGGCAAGCCCCCCATGCCGGCGGCGACATTTTAAAACAGCCGCGCTGCCCCCAATCTTCGGCTCCTCGCTAGCGGGCAGGCAGGCGGCGGACAAGCCGTTTGCTGGCGCTCGCTCTCGCCGCTTTCCAGCTGAGTCCTGAAGCGAATTCGCTTCAGGACTCAGCTGGGAAGCAGCGAGAATGAACGGCGTGGGCGGGCGAAGGGCGGGCGGCAGCGAGGAATTTGCGTGGGCGGTGGGGAAACTCCTTGCTGATGCCCGCCGCTCGCCCTCCCGCCAGCAAGAGGGGGAAGACCCAGGGAAGCCGCCCAGCAGCTGATCTGCCCGGCGCCATCTACGCATGCGTGCCCATAGAAAAAAGGGCACGCATGCGCAGATGGTGTTTTGACTTCCAGGTTGAAAAATCGCAAATTAGCCTGTTCGCAATGGTCGGGGACGCAATAACCGGGGGATCACTGTATTGGGATTGTTTTATGGAATTACTAATTTTAAATTGTAATTAGATTGGTGGGCATTGGATTTGTTATTATGTTCTGTTTTTTATTATTGTTGTGAGCCGCCCCGAGTTTGCGGAGAGGGGCGGCATATAAATCCAATAAATCTAATCTAATCTAATCTAAACCGTTAACCTCCTTTTTTGCCGCCTCCAGAACACGGCATCCTGCCCGTCTCCCCTGAGTCTCAGCACCTTTTCCCCGCCAAGATTGTCTCGCATTTGGTGAAGTGGATATCCCTCGCTTACGAAGATTACTTGGTAAGCAGCTGCCCTTAGAAGAAGCCTTTCCTTAAGTAGGAAAATAGACAAGTTACAGATAAATAATAAAATACACTGCTCAAAAAAAAAATAAAGGGGACACTTAAAACAACACAATACAGTGGTCCCCCGATTATCGCGAGGGTTCCGTTCCAGGACCCCTCGCGATGATTGGTTTTTCGCGAAGTAGCGGTGCGGAAGTAAAAACACCATCTGCGCATGCGCAGATGGTGTTTTTACTTCCGCCGCAGCAGCGAGGAGCCGAAGATTGGGGTTTCCCCGCCGCCCACGCAAACTCCTCGCTGCTGCCGCGCCCACCGCTTGTCTTGTCCGCCCGCCGCTTGTCCGCCGCCTGCCTGCCCGCGCGCCCGCCGCTCGCCCGCCCTTCGCCCGCCCACGCCGTTCGCTCGCGCCGCTTCCCAGCTGAGTCCTGAAGCCAGAAGGCAAAGGCGAACTTCCGCGTTTGGCTTCGGGACTCAGCTGGGAAGCGGCGCTGGGGTCTTACTGGCCGCCCACGCAAAGGGGAAACCCCGGCTCCTCGCTGATGCCCGCCGCTCGCCCTCCCGCCAGCAAGAGGGGGAAGACCCAGGGAAGCCGCCCAGCAGCTGATCTGCCCGGGGAACGCAAACTCCACCATCTACGCATGCGTGGCCATAGAAAAAAGGGGCGCGCATGCGCAGATGGTGTTTTTACTTCCGGGTGGAAAAATCGCGATATAGCAATTAGCAATGATCGAGAGCGCGAAACTCAGGGGATCACTGTATAACTACAAGTAAATCAAATTTCTGTGAAATCAAACTGTCCACTTAGGATGCAACACTGATGGACCATCAATTTCACCTGCTGTTGTGCACATTCAACTTGGTACAGAACAAAGTATTCAATGAGAATGTTTCATTCAGATGTAGGAGGTGTTCTTTGAGTGCTCCCTTGATATTTTCGAGCAGCAAACTTTATTGTCATTGTGTGTATATACACAGTAGATTCCTGCAACGAAATACAGTGTTAAATGTTTCTATCCAGCTAACAATGTTATGTGGGCCTTATTTTGGGGGGTAGGACTTATATTACGATCATCCTGAAAAAAATCGTGCTAGAGCTTATTTTCCACTTGGGTCTTATTTTTGGGTAAATATGATACTAAATGCATCCATCCGGTTGACAATTGGCCTTATTTTGGGGGTAGGGCTTATATGACGAGAATCCTGGGATGGGGGGAATATCATTTATTATTATTATTATTATTATTATTATTATTATTATTATTATTATTATTTAGATTTGTATGCCGCCCCTCTCCGTAGACTCACATGCAGGATGTGGGCCTGTCATTCTGGCCAAGCGTGTGAGCTGGCTGACAGTAGCGATAATAGTAATAGTAATAATGATGGTGATAATAATAATAATAAAGATCTGCTTTTCAAGGGCCGTGTGACCTGCCTTATTGCACATATACATTAAATACTTGACAAACTGATCTGGGTCATCCTTTTGACCAGGGGTGGGCAATTAATTTTGCCATAGGGCCGCATGAGAAATTGGGATGGTTTTAGAGGGCCGGATTAATATAATTAACTCATTTCTATCCAATACTGTATATTATTGGGTAGAACTGAGTTAATTTTATTATAATTATATATTATAAATTACAATTATATATATTATATATTCAATTCAATTCAATTTATTAGATTTGTATGCCGCCCCTCTCCGTAGACTCGGGGTGGCTCACAACAGTAATAACACAGTATATAACAAATCTAATAATTAAAAGTCACTAAAAAACCCTTATTAAAAGAAAACATACACACAACATACAGTGCATAAAGTATATAGGCCCAGGGGAGATGTCTCAGTTCCCCCGTGCCTGACGGCAGAGATGGGTCTTAAGAACTTTACGAAAGGCAAGGAGGGTGGGGGCAGTTCTAATCTCCGGGGGGAGCTGGTTCCAGAGGGTCGGGGCCGCCACAGAGAAGGCTCTTCTCCTGGGTCCCGCACACCGACATTGTTTAGTCGACGCGACCTGGAGAAGGCCAACTCTGTGGGACCTGACCAGTTGCTGGGATTCGTGCGGCAGAAGCCGGTCCCGGAGATATTCTGGTCCGGTGCCATGAAGGGCTTTATAGGTCATAACCAACACTTTGAATTGTGACCGGAAATTGATCGGCAACCAATGCAGACTGCGGAGTGTTGGTGTAACATGGGCATACCTAGGGACTTATATGGGTCTTATTTTCGGGGAAAACAAGGTCGCACCCTCCCTTTGGTGAGTCCCTAAGCCTTTCTGCCCTCCCTCCCTCCAGGAGCTGCCCTACACTAAAGACGTGGTTGAGTGTGGTTTGGCTGAAGACACTCACCTCTATTACTTGGCCCTGATCGAAAGAGGCACCGGTGAGTTTTGTGTCGTGTCTCCGGTGGGTTCCTCTCCCCCCACCCCATACCGGGAAGTTGAGAAGATGCCTAGTGGTTATAACTGGGGGAAGATAGCAGAATATCCTCAGTGCAGCAAAGGAAAGACACACCACAAAGCAGGTTTGCTAAGAGGGGAGTGGGAGGCAGTGGCGGGAAGTGTGATTGTGTGTCAAAAGAGAGGTATCCTTGGTGAACAGACGTCTCGCTTCTATCCCGGCCGCAGCCAAGCTCCAGGTCGCAGTGGTGTTGAACCCTGGGTATTCCTCCATCCCGCCCGTCTTCAGCCTGTGCTTAAACTGGAAAGGGGAAAAAACGAACACCAACGACGAGAACATCCGGGTAGGTCCTAGAGAGGGAACGGGGCTGGGGGATTCTGGGGATTGAAGTCCACACAAATGTTTCCTAGGTTGAGAAACACAGACAATAACAAAAACAACAGAGTTGGAAGGGACCTTGGAGGTCTTCTAGTCCAACCCCCTGCTTAGGCAGGAAACCCTACACCAGTGTTTCCCAACCTTGGCAACTTGAAGATACTTGGACTTCAACTCCCAGAATTCCCCAGCCAGCAAATGCTGGCTGGGGAATTCTGGAAGTTGAAGTCCAGATATCTTTAAATTGACCAAGGTTGGGAAACACTGCCCTACACCACTCTAGACAGATGGTTATCCAACATAATCTTAAAAACCTCCAGTGTTGGGGCATTCACAACTTCTGGTGGCAAGCTGTTCCACTGGTTAATTGTTCCAACTGTCAGGAAATTTCTCCATAGTTCTAAGTTGCTTCTCTCCTTGTTTAGTTTCCACCCATTGCTTCTTGTTCTACCCTCAGGTGCTTTGGAGAATAGGTTGACTCCTTCTTTGTGGCAACCCTTGAGATATTGGAAGGCTGCTATCATATATCCCCTGGTCCTTCTTTTCATCAAACTAGCAATGCCCAGTTCCTGCAACCGTTCTTCATATTTATTTATTTATTTATTCCCCAAACGCCATCACTCTACTAAACAAATAATTCCCTCAACACTGTCAGACTTTCTACTAAATCTGCACTTCTATTCTACTAGTTTTTCTCATCACTCCTATCACCCATTTCCTCCCATGTTGACTGTATGACTGTCACTTGCTGCTTGTATCCTAAGATTTTTATTAATATTACTTCTTCATTGCTTATTTGACCCCTATGACAATCATTAAGTGTCGTACCACATGATTCTTGACAAATGTATATTTTATTTTATGTACGCTGAGAGCATCTGCACCAAGACAAATTCCTTGTGTGTCCAATCACACTTGGCCAATAAAATTCTTTTCTATTCTATTCTATTTATTAGATTTGTATGTTGCCCCTCTCCATAGACTCAGGGTGGCTCACAGCAATAACAAAAGAATGAATGACAAATCTAATATTTAAGTAACTAAAAACCCCTTATTAATATTTTAGCCTCCAGTCCCCTAATCATCTTTGTTGCTCTTCTCTGATCTGGAAGGGTTTTTTTTTTCAGTCTCTCTGTTATTGATTTGTTTATTTATTGATTTATCCGATTGAATTGTTTGATTGATTTTAATATACTGGGTTTTTAGCTTACATAGTTTTTTAATTAATTAGATTTGTTTTGGTATTCACCGTTTTATATTGTATCCTGTGAGCCGCCCTTAGTCTTCGGAGAAGGGCGGCATACAAATATAATAAATAATAATAATAAATAATAATAATTGGATCAGTGAATGTTTAGTATGTTTGGTTGAGTGAACAATAAATAATAATAATAATAATAATAATAATAATAGGATCAATGAATGTTTAGTATGTTTGGTTGAGTGAACAATAATAATAATAATAATTGGATCAGTGAATGTTTAGTATGCTTGGTTGAGTGAATAATAAAAAATTATAATAATAATAATAATAATAAATAATAATTGGATCAGTGAATGTTTAGTATGTTTGGTTGAGTGAATAAATAATAATAATAATAATAATAATAATAATAATAATAATTGGATCAATGAATGTTTAGTAAGTTTGGTTGAGTGAATAATAAATAATAATAATAATAATAATAAATAATAATAATTGGATCAGTGAATGTTTAGTATGTTTGGTTGAGTGAATAATAAATAATAATAATAATAATAATAATAATAATAATAATAAATAATTGGATCAGTGAATGTTTAGTATGTTTGGTTGAGTGAATAATAAATAATAATAATAATAATAATAATAATAATAAATAATAATAATTGGATCAATGAATGTTTAGTATGTTTGGTTGAGTGAATAATAATAATAATAATTTATTAGATTTGTCTGCCGCCCCTCTCCGAAGACTCGGAGCGGATGTTGGTGATGAATGTTTTTTAAAATTAGATTAGAGTTTTAAAGGTTTTTTTAGCCCTATTAATTGGACTTTTAGATGTGTTATTATGTTGTTTTGACATGTTGTGAGTCGCCCCGAGTCCTCGGAGAGGGGCGGCATACAACCCCAACCAATCAATAATTAATAATAATAATAATAATAATAATTATTATTATTATTTATTGGATTTGTATGCCGCCCCTCTCAGTAGACTCGGGGCGGCTAACAACAATGATAAAAACAGCATGTGACAATCCAATAATAAAACAACTAAAAACCCTTATTATAAAACCAAACATACACACAGACATACCATGCATAACTTGTAATGGCCTAGGGGAAAGGAATATCTCAACTCCCCAATGCCTGGCGGTATAAATGAGTCTTGAGTAGTTTACGAAAGACAGGGAGGGTGGGGGCAATTCTAATCTCCGGGGGGAGTTGGTTCCAGAGGGCCGGGGCCGCCACAGAGAAGGCTCTTCCCCTGGGGCCCGCCAAACGACAATCAATCAATTTCCTTTGCATGTTTAGGCCATGGAGAGCGAGGTCAACGTCTGTTACAAAGAACTTTCCGGCCCTAAGCCGGGCTACCAACTCCTCACCAACCAGTTGCAACGCCTTTGTGTTGTCCTGGATGTGTACCTAGAAACCGAGACACACGACAACAGCGTGGAGGGGCCGAAGGAATTTCCCCAGGAGAAAATGTGCCTGCGATTGACCAGGTAAGGCGGCTCCGGGCCAGGGGAGGTATGGATGAACGGATTTAAGGTGATTCGACATGGGATAACGCTGCTGAAAATCGGTCATTTTACCAATTTTGACTCCTGGAATCTGTGGGATGGGTGCCTGATGGCCCTATAGGATGAATATTCTTAGGGTCCCCCCTTTTGAAATCTCCCTTCTTCCTTCCTTTTTTAAAAAATAATTTTTATTTTGAAATATAAACATTAAAAAAGAACAGTACACAAAAAATATACATAAATAATAACACACAAACAAATATTAACGCAAACACAAATCTACAAAACAAAAAAGAAAAAATAGGAAAAGGATATTTAAATTAAAATATCTACTGCTCAAAAATATAAATGGAACAGATGGGTTCTTTGAGTGTTCCCTTTCTTTTTTTTTAGCAGTATATTTCAGTCCATTAAACACATTATCACTAAAAGAAAAGAATTTTCTTACAGCTATTACAGTCAGTATAAAAAAAAAAATGTTCTGGCTATTAATTTTAAATCCACATTCTGCTTTTATTTCTGCCTTATTTCAATCAATATTACAATATTTCAATCAGTTCAAAACATCTATTTCAATATATACTTGGGTATATATTATTTTAGTTATTATTATTATTATTTTAATAATATTGTTTTTCTTACTTTTATAAACTAATGGATGATTCTATTATAATTTTATTTTTCTTTCCTTATTTCTAACCATTCCTAAAATGAATTCCAAGTTTTATAATACAGTGGCACATCTACTTACGAACTTAATTCGTTCCGTGACCAGGTTCTTAAGTAGAAACGTTTGTAAGAAGAAGCATTTTTTTCCCATAGGAATCAATGTAAAAGCAAATAATGTGTGTGATTGGGGAAATCACAGGGAGGGTGGAGGCCCTGTTTCCTCCCAGGAGATTCCTAGAGAGGCCCCACGGAGGCTTCTCCCCACCATTTCTGGCCCTGTTTCCTCCCAGGAGATTCCTAGAGAGGCCCCACGGAGGCTTCTCCCCACCATTTCTGGCCCTGTTTCCTCCCAGGAGATTCCTAGAGAGGCCCCAGGGAGGGTCCTCCCCGTCCTGTCCACCCCTGTTTCCTCCCAGGAGATTCCTAGAGAGGCCCCACGGAGGCTTCTCCCCACCATTTCTGGCCCTGTTTCCTCCCAGGAGATTCCTAGAGAGGCCCCACGGAGGCTTCTCCCCGCCTTTTCCGATTACAGTTTCGGAGGCTCAGGTTTGTAAGTAGAAAATGGTTCTTGGTTCTTGAACACCCGGTTCTCATCTAGAAAAATTTGTAAGTACAGTAGAGGCGTTTGTAGGTAGAGGTACCACTGTATTCTGAGTCTTCTTTGTTATTTAGTTCTAGTGTCAACATATCTGCTTTGCACAATCTTCCCTTCTTCCGTAGGGGACCCAGCCGGTTGAAACCCTTCAAGTACAACTACCCTCAAGGCTTTTTCAGCCATCGCTGACCCCATCCGTGAGTCCCACTCAAGCCACACTTCCAATTATTTCGGATCTGGAGCGCCATGCATTTTTGACCGACAGCTTTGGTCCTGCTGAAGCCGCGCCGGAGAAGACAGCCACGCATCCATTCTTCCTCCTCTCGCGGAAATCGTTCCGAAGGAATTAAAATCGAGTAAAGGGCGCCTTTGGAGTCCTTACCTGTTAAATATTTTGAACCAATAAAAGGAGGGTTTTTGAAGCGTTGAACGGCGGGGATTCTTGGCGCTCTCTAAGCACCGCGGTTTTCTCGCAGGCGTTTCATCACCCAACTTGGTAACATCATCCATACATCCTCAACCTTTGTTGTGGTTAGTTGCAAAGTCATGTCCGACCCAACATTCCTCCAGGCCTCCCTGTCCTCATTAGATGGCCAAAGAAACATAGAAGTCTGACAGCAGAAAAAGACCTCCTGGTCCATCTAGTCTGCCCTTATACTACTTCCTGTATTTTATCTTACAATGGATCTATGTTTATCCCAGGCATGTTTAAATTCAGTCACTGTGGATTCTTCCTTCCTTCCTTCCTTCCTTCCTTCCTTCCTTCCTTCCTTCCTTCCTTCCTTCCTTCCTTCCTTCCTTCCTTCCTCATTCATAGAAACATAGATGATTGATGGCAGAAAAGTTGCATTCAGTGACTGTGGATTGACCAACCACGTCTGCTGGAAGTTTGTTCCAAGGATCTACTACTCTTTCAGTCAAATAATATTTTCTCACGTTGCTTTTGATCTTTCCCCCAACTAACTTCAGATTGTGTCCCCTTGTTCTTGTGTTCACTTTCCTATTAAAAACACTTCCCTCCTGGACCTTATTTAACCCTTTGACATATTTAAATGTTTCGATCATGTCCCCCCTTTCCCTTCTGTCCACCAGACTATACAGATGGAGTTCATTAAGTCTTTCCTGATACGTTTGATGCTTAAGACCTTCCACCATTCTTGTAGCCCGTCTTTGGACCCATTCAATTTTGTCAATATCTTTTTGTAGGTGAGGTCTCCAGAACTGAACACAGTATTCCAAATGTGGTCTCACCAGCGCTCTATATAAGGGGATCATAATCTCCCTCTTCCTGCTTGTGATACCTCTAGCTATGCAGCCAAGCATCCTACTTGCTTTTCCTACTGCCGACCACACTGCTCACCCATTTTTTTGCTAACACAGAACTGCCAATGCAATACTCAGATTGAGGATTCCTTTTCCCCAAGTGCATTATTTTACATTTGGAAACATGTAAACAAAGGATTTGAGTTTCATCTTCAGGATCCGGACATAATCTTAGTTTTCGTAATGTTGAGGAAAATAAAATCTGTCGCTATCACCATTCCTTCTGTATCTATTTGTTATGGAATTGAGAGGGCCGGATGCCATGATCTTAGTTTTCTTAATGTTGAGGTAAATAAAATCTGTCGCTACCTCCGTTTCTTCCCCATCTATTTACCAGGGATTGAGAGGGCTGGATGCCATGATCTTAGTTTTCTTAATGTTGAGGTAAATAAAATCTGTTACTACCCACATTTCTTCCCCATCTATTTATCAGGAATTGGGATGGCCGGGTGCCATAATCTTAGTTTTCTTAATGTTGAGGTAAATAAGATCTGTCACTACCTCCATTTACCAGGAATTGAGAGGGCTGGATGCCATGATCTTAGTTTTCTTATCAATTGCAGTGACTCACTTAATGACTGTCTGGAGAAAGGCGGTGAAGTGAAGCAAAAATTCACTCCACAAATGTCTCATAGAAACATAGAGGATTGACGGCAGAAAAAGCCCTCCTGGTCCATCTAGTCTGCCCTTATACTATTTCCTGTGTTTTATCTTAGGATGGGTCTATGTTTATCCCAGACGTGTTTAAATTCAGTATCTGTGGATTTACCAACCACCTATGCTGGAAGTTTGTTCCAAGCATCTACTCTTTCAGTCAAATAATATTTTCTCCCGTTGCTTCTGAACTTTTCCCCAACTAACACTTAATAACACACATTTTTTGGGCTCGGTTGTGGTTATAAGTCCGAAGTCTGCCTGTATTGATGGTCCATTGTCATGACATCACCCAGTATGGCAATGAAACATCTACGGGAAAACCGCCAAAAGGCTTGTAGATATTGTGCATGTAATTGTGTTTCTTTTAGAAATACAGCCTTAGTCTAAGAGAGGCTGGTAGACTCTTCCTACCAGATGCCAATAGGTCATCTGTAATGGAGCCAAGGGTTGGAAAGATAATAATAATAACAACAACAAGAACAGAGTTGGAAGGGACCTTGGAGGTCTTCTAGTCCAACCCCCTGCTTAGGCAGGAAACCCTACACTACTTCAGACAGAGGGTTATCCAGTATCTGCTTAAAAACATCCAGTGTTGGAACATTCACAACTTCTGGAGGCAAGCTGTTCCACGGGTTAATTGTCATGAAATTCCTCCTTAGTTCTAAGTTGCTTCTCTCCTTGTTTAGTTTCCACCCATTGCTTCTTGTTCTACCCTCAGCAGGTGCTTTGGAGAATAGCTTGACTCCTACTTTGTGGCAACCCCTGAGATATTGGAAGGCTGCTATCATGTCTCCCTTGGTCCTTCTTTTAATCAAACTAGCCATGCCCAGTTCCTGCAACTATTCTTCATATGTTTTAGCCTCCAGTCCCCTAAGTGTATGTTTTTTGCTTTTTAATAAGGGCTTTTTAGTGATTTTAAATTATTAGATTTGTTATACATTGTTTTATTGTGAGCCACCCTGAGTCTACGGAGAGGGGCGGCATACAAATCTAATAAATAATAATAATAATAATCATCATCATCATCTTTGTCGCTCTTCTCTGCACTCTTTCTAGAGTCTCAGCATCCTTTTTGCATCGTGGCGACCAAAACTGAATGCCGTATTCCAAGTGTGGCCTCACCAAGGCCTTATAAAGTGGCATTAATACTTCCATCTTGGAAGGACGGAAGGCTGAGTCAACCTGGAGCCGGTGGTGAGATTTGAACTGCTGAACTGCAGCTAGCAGTTAGCTGAAGGAGCCTGCAGTGCTGCACTCTAACCACTGCGTCACCCCTGGCTACAGGAAGGAGCCTGGGCTGCATTGCAGCTGCTATTAAGGGACTATTTTTAGCTTTCCTCCGGCTTTTATTTCGGCTTCTACAAGAAGGGGGTAGTGAAGCTTGAGAAAAAGGAGAGGATTGAAAAAGATTGACGGCAGAAAAAGACCTCCTGGTCCATCTAGTCTGCCCTTATACTATTGTTGTGAGCCGCCCCGAGTCTTTGGAGAGGGGCGGCATACAAATTTATTATTATTATTATTATTATTATTATTATTATTATTATTATTATTATTTTCTATATTTTATCTTAGGATCTATGTTTATCCCAGGCATGTTTCAATTCAGTGACTGTGGATTGACCAACCACGTCTGCTGGAAGTTTGTTCCAAGCATCTACTCCTCTTTCAGTCAAATATTTTCTTCCACCATTTTTGTAGCCCGTCTTTGGACCCGTTGATAAAATGAAGCAAATCGGCCAAAACTACTTCGAGGTGACTGGTTTACCCTACTGTGCACCAATGGGCAAACCGGAAGTCCATTTTCATGAACTTCCGATTTGTCCGTTGGGCGATTTTCCACACTCCAGAGCCTTCAGGGAACCTTCCTGAGGCCTCTGGAGGGTGAAAATCAGCACAACGGGCAAACCGGAAGTCCATTTTTCTGAACTTCCAGAATGCTAGGAGGAGACTCTATGGCCGGGAACAGGACTTCTGGTCAGCTCCAGAATGGGAGAAAAAGGACGCCAAGCTAGGAGGAGACTCTATGATGGGGGAACAGGACTTCCTGTCAGCTCCAGAATGGAAGAAAAAGGATGCCAAGCTAGGAGGAGACTCTATGGTGGGGGAACAGGACTTCCTGTCAGCTCCAGAATGGAACAAAAAGGACACCAAGCTAGGAGGAGACTCTATGGTGGGGGAATGGGACTTCCTGTCAGCTGCAGAATGGAAGAAAAAGGACACCAAGCTAGGAGGAGACTCTATGGTGGGGGAATGGGACTTCCTGTCGGCTCCAGAATGGAAGAAAAAGGACACCAAGCTAGGAGGAGACTCTATGGTGTGGGAATGGGACTTCCTGTCAAATCCAGAATGGAAGAAAATGGACGCCAAGCTAGGAGGAGACTCTATGGTGGGGAAACAGGACTTCCAGTCAGCTCCAGAATTGAACTCAGGGAGTTTCCGGTTAAGATTTTTGTGACTCTTTGAGGGCTTAAGCTTGTTGACCCCTGGTCTAAACGCTCTTGTCTACTCCCCACCCCAAGACGAAAACCAGAGACGGGAAGTCCATTTTATTGTAAGCATATATTATTTTCTTTTTAATTGGCGGTTTATTGCACAGAAGCAACAGGAGGTGAACATTTGACGGTGTGTAATGCACTTATTTTTTTTTGCACGCGAGTGGGTGTCGGTGAATATGCTCCCGGCGCGCAGGATCGCTCGTGGCGGAGGTGTCGACGCTACAAAACTACAACAGTCGTCCCCCCCGGCCACCCGCCAATTTGAACGAGGGTTTCGGGGATCGCTGCCTTCCTGCAAAAAGAGGCGGAGAGTTTGGGCGTAGGGGGGATTTCAACGAACCCTCCGCCTCAAATTATCTCTCAACTCCGGGGCAAAGCTAGCGGAGGGGAAGGCCCTGCTTTTTGACGGACCTCCCCTGCAAGGGCCATTCCTCCTGAGACCACCAAGGGCTTGGACGAAGGCCTGCCTTCCTCATTCGTGCCCCCAAGCAACGCACGTCAAGCCAAAACACACCAAGAAAGGCATCTTGAAAGCATTGGGGTTTTTTGGAGAATTTCTGGGTTGTCTCAATTCCTCGAAATGTTGCTGACATTTCGAGATTTATTGCGTGGATTATTTATCCCTTTCGCCCCCCTTTGGGAAATAAATGCACTTAAATCTGAGAAAGACAAACCAATGTTGCCCTTTCCCCCTCCCTCCCTCCCTCCTCCCCCCTTGATTAATTCAAGTGCTTAAATGGCATTCTGCATTATAATCACATTCGGCTACGGAAGCTGTCAATAACATATTGGAACCAACTTGGGGAGTGAGTGGGGTGTGTGTTGGGTTTGGTTTTTTTTCGTATCTCAGATCGATCGTGGCTTAGCTGGGTTGGTTTCTTCCTCTCGGATCGGAACGTCTTGCAAACATGCACTCCCCCAAACCTAGCATTGAGAAGAGACCGTCCTGAGAACGGGGGTCTTCCGAGTCCTTTGGCGCCTCCTTGAAGCGCCTCCCAAGATCTTCTGATCACTTCTTGGTCTTCTCTTCTTTCTCGGCGGGTTTACTGTCTTTGGGGTCCATCCCAGAGGCTTTTTCCGTCTTCGTTGCTGCCTTCGGGGGCTCTTTGGGGCTCTCCGAGACGGGAGACTCTTTGGGACTCGGCGCCTTCTTCGCGTCGTCTTTGGGTTTCTCCTTATCGTCCTTCTTGGGCTCCGCTTTCTCCTTCTTTGGTTCTCCTTTCTTCTCTTCGGGCTTCGGCTTCTCGGCTTCCTTCTTGGCCGGAGGGCTCGGGCTCTTGGCTTTGGCTTCCTCGGTTGGAGATTTGGGCACGGGCGACTTCGCTCCTTTCTCCGCCTCTGGTTTGGATGGCGGCTTGGTGGCCTCCTTTCCCTTGCTGTCCTCAGCCTTGGGAGCAGCAGGCGCCTTCGTCATGTCAGCGGTAGGCGACTTGGCTTTGGGGCTTTGTTTTTTGTCCTCGTGGTCTTCTTCAGTCTTCTCCTTCTTGGCTTCCGGCTTTGGAGCCTCCTTGGTTGGGATCTCCGGCTTGTCTTCTTCTTTCTTGCTTGCTTTCTTCTCTGCCGCGGGCTTGGCCGGCGCTTCTGCGTCTTTCTCCGGCGCCTTCTCTTCTTTTGTCCCCGGCTTAACTGGTTCCTTTGGGGGTGCCACATCTTTTTCTGGTGACGTAGCTTTCTCCTTGATGGGCGTCTTGGCCTTCTCTGGAGACTTGGCCTTTTCCTTGATGGGCGTCTTGACCTTCTCTGGAGATTTAGCTTCCTCTTTGGAAGGAAGTTTGAGTTTCTCGGGAGGTTTGAGGTCTCCTTTCGTCGGGGAAGCGGCTTTGCCTGGGATCTTCGCCGCGGGAGTTTTCTCCGCCTCCTTTGCGGGAGACTTGAGGTCCTCTTTGGTTGGAGAAGCCACTTTTTCTGGGACCTTCACCGCTGGAGGCTTCTCCGCCACCTTGGTTGGAGATTTTGGTTTTTCTGGCGTCTTGAGGTCCTCTTTGGTTGGAGAAGCTACTTTCTCTGGAGTTTTGAGCGCTGGAGGCTTCTCAACTTCCTTGGGTGGAGGTTTGACGTCTTCCTTCGTTGGCGAAGACACTTTCACGGCTGGAGGTTTCTCAACTTCTTTCATGGGAGATTTTGGCTTTTCTGGCGTCCGGCTTTCTTCCTTGGCAGGAGATCCCGGTTTCACTGGAGATTTGCTCTCTTCTTTGACCGGAGAGGTTGCCTCCTCGACCGGTTTGGCGCCTGGGACTTTCAACGATTCCTTGGTTGGCGACGCCACCTTGGCTGGAGGTTTGCTCTCTTCTTTAGTTGGAGATGGGACTTTGGCTGGGGACTTGGCTTCATCTTTCACAGGAGACTTCACCTTTTTTGGAGATTTTGCCTCTTCGTCTTTCAAGGCGGGCTTCTTTCCTGGCAACGGGGTCTCCTCCTTAGATGGGGATTCTTCTTCTCTTTCTTCTCCTCCTTCTTTCTCTTCTTGGCTTTCCCCTTCTTCTTTTTCCTCTTTGGCTTCTTCTTCCTCCTCTTCCTCCTCCGCCTCTTCTTCTTTTTCTTCCTCCTCCTCCTCCTCCTGTTCTTCTTCCTCTTCCTCTTCTTTCTCACCCACTTCTTCCTCCGTCACTTCTTCGGTCACTTGGACCTCCTCCGTCTGCTCTTCGACAATCACCGTCTCCTTTTCCGATTTCTCCACCACTTTGATCTTCTCCTCGCTTTTGACTTTGATGTGAGTGGGGACGCTGGGGGCCTTGGGGGCAATTTCGGGGAATGGGAAGATCCCTGCTCCGCTGCCGAAGTGGCATTCCTCCCCTTCCAGGAGCTTCCTGTTTGTCCAAAAGAAAAAGAGAGAGTGGGGAAAATAATTTCAAAACAGTTGCTCCAGGCATCGAATCAAAATTATGGTACTAGCACAGCTTTATATATTCCGTGTTTTAGGCTGCACAAGAAGCAATGGATGGAAACTAATTTAAAGAGAGAAACAACCTGGAATTAAGGAGAAATTTCCTAGCAGTGGGGACCATTAAATTTCTCTTTCATCCCAGCTTGGATTTACTCTTTCACCAAAGCTTTTACCTGCGGCTGTAAAATAGCCATCCGATTGGCTAAAGGGCCCCTAAAAATAATAATAAAGTTTTTCCCTTGTGCAGTCCTGGGCTAAAGCTACAAGAGTTGGCTTTTAAAAAGCAGGGTGGGATATTAGAAGGAGGATGCAAAATGGAAGCCTTTTGCACCGGCGCAGTGGTTAGAGAGCAGCACGGCAGGCTGCTTTAGCCAACTGCTAGCTGTAGTTCAGCAGTTCAAATCTCACCACTGACTCAAGGTTGACGCAGCCTTCCATCCTTCCGAGGTGGGTCAAATGAGGACCCAGATTATTGGGGGCAAGAGGCTGATTCTGTAAACTGTTTAGAGAAGGTTGCAAAAGCACTGTGAGGCGGCATGTAAGTCTAAGTGCTATTGCCCTTCCTTCTTTCCTCCCATCCTTCCTTCCTTCCATCCTTCCTTCTTCCCATTCTTTCTTCCTTCTATCCTTCCTTCCATCCTTCCTCCCACCCTTCCTTCTTTCCATCCTTCTTTCCTCCCTTCCTTCCTTCCATCCTCCCTTCCATCCATCCTCCCATCCTTCCTTCCTCCCTTCCATCCTCCCTTCCTTCCATCCTCCCTTCCTCTCATCCTTCCTTCTATCCTTCCTTCCTTCTATCCATCCTTCCTTTCTTCCTTCTATCCTTCCTTCTATCCTTCCTTCCTTCCATCCTTCCTTCTTTCCATTCTTTCTTCCTTCTATCCTTCCTTCTATCCTTCCTTCCTTCTATCCTTCCTTCCTTCCATCCTTCCTTCCATCCATTCTTCCCTCCCTTCCTCCCATCCTTCCTTCTATCCATCCTTCCTTTCTTCTATCCTTCCTTCCATCCTCCCTTCCTTCCATCCTCCCATCCTTCCTTCCTCCCTTCCTTCCATCCTCCCTTCCTCTCATCCTTCCTTCTATCCTTCCTCCTATCCATCCTTCCTTTCTTCCTTCTATCCTTCCTTCCATCCTTCCTTCTTTCCATTCTTTCTTCCTTCTATCCTTCCTTACATCCTTCCTTCTTTCCATTCTTTCTTCCTTCTATCCTTTCTTCCTTCTATCCTTCCTTCTATCCTTCCTTCCTTCCTTCCATCCTTCCTTCCATCCATTCTTCCCTCCCTTCCTCCCATCCTTCCATCCTTCCTTCTATCCATCCTTCCTTCCTTCTATCCTTCCTTCTTTCCATTCTTTCTTCCTTCCATCCTTCCTCCCACCCTTCCTTCCTTCCATCCTTTCTTCCTTCTATCCTTTCTCCCATCTTTCCTTCCTCCCTCCCTTCCATCCTTCCTTTCTTCCTTCTATCCTTCCTCCCATCCTTCCTTCCTTCCTTCCATCCTTTCTTCCTTTCTGGCTCAAGGTTGACTGAGCCTTCCATCCTTCCAAGGTGGGTCAAATGACCCAGATTGTTGGGGGCAAGAAGCTGATTCTGTAAACCACTTAGAGAGGGCTGTCAAAGCACTATGAAGCAGTATATATGTGTTATTGCTATTTTTAAGGTTCTCCTAATTGAAACCTTTCCAGGATCCAGGCCCCACATACCTGTAGGCAGCTATCTCAATATCGAGGGCCATTTTGACGTTGAGCAGGTCTTGGTATTCTCTGATCTGGGCAGCCATTTCCCACTTAGTGTTTCGGAGTTCGTTGTCCAACTGGGCAATTGTATCCTATGAAAAAAGACAACACATCAGCCATGAAGACAAATTGTGCAACTAAAAAGGAAGGTGGGCCAACAAACCACCCAGGCAGACCTCAACTCAACTTTACCAAAGTTTCGTTGAGCGACCATTCCAAATCGCAATGGCATTTTTTTTATAAAAAAAAATTAGTTTTGGAAACAAATGGACCCAAATGAATAATAAGGTGAAAATGAACCAGGATGAATCTGTAGAAATGGAAACGGACCCAATTTAGAAACATAGATGTCTGACGGCAGAAAAAGACCTCATGGTCCATCTAGTCTGCCCTTATACTATTTCCTGTATTTTATCTTAGGATGGATATACGTTTATCCCAGGCATGTTTAAATTCAGTGACTGTGGATTGACCAACCACGTCTGCTGGAAGTTTGTTCCAAGGATCTACCACTCTTTCAGTGAAATAATATTTTCTCACGTTGCTTTTGATTTTCCCCCCAACTAACTTCAGATTGTGTCCCCTTATTCTTGTGTTCACTTTCCTATTAAAAACACTTCCCTCCTGAACCTTATTTAACCCTTTAACATATTTAAATGTTTCGATCATGTCCCCCCTTTTCCTTCTGTCCTCCAGACTCTACAGATTGAGTTCATGAAGTCTTTCCTGATACGTTTTATGCTTAAGACCTTCCACCATTCTTGTAGCCCGTCTTTGGATATTGTCAATATCTTTTTGTAGGTGAGGTCTCCAGAACTGAACACAGTATTATTCCAAATGTGGTCTCACCAGCGCTCTGGGGATCACAATCTCCCTCTTCCTGCTTGTTATACCTCTAGCTATGCAGCCAAGCAACCTACTTGCTTTTCCTACTGCCCGACCACACTGCTCACCCATTTTGAGACTGTCAGAAATCACGACCCCTAAATCCTTTTCTTCTGAAGTTTTTGCTAACACAAAACTGCCAATGCAATACTACTCAGATTGAGGATTCCTTTTCCCCAAGTGCATTATTATTTAATTTAATTTACTAGGTAGACACGGACCACGTGAAAACAAACTGAATTAAGATGTAGACCGTTGCTCTTTCTACTCATTTTTTAAAGCTGAGTTTTGAACTGGCATTGTGGGAGAAAAGTGAAGTGTCCGAAAGATATTTCTCATCCAAAAAGCATCTTCAGTTCTTGGCTGGACCGGTGGGGAAGGGAAGGATTTAAACCCCTTGCAGACAGCTGGTCATTTGTATCCTTTTAGACCAGGCGTTCTCAACCTTTCTAACGCCGCGACCCCTGAATACAGTTCCTCGTGTTGTGGTGACCCCCAACCATAAGCCTAGGTGCCAATTCTCCCAACAGAGCTTTAAGTCGATGGGTCAGATTGTAAAAATACGTTTCTGTCAAGGATTAACTCAATCCGAAGTGACAAGGGCCGGGGTGGCGCAGCAGGTAGAGTGCTGCACTGCAGGCCACTGAAGCTGACTGTAGATCTGTAGGTCAGCGGTTCAAATCTCATCACCGGCTCATGGTTGACTCAGCCTTCCATCCTTCCGAGGTGGGTCAAATGAGGACCCGGATTGTGGGGGCAATAGGCTGGCTCTGTTAAAAAGTGCTACTGCTAACATGTTGTAAGCCGCCCTGAGTCTATGGAGAAGGGCGGCATAAAAATTTAATGAATGAATGAACGAACGAACAAATAAATAAATTTCATATAAGGTAAAAGGATGTAAGCATTTAAATGCTGAGTCATAGGGAGTAAATTGCAACCTGATTGGGCCAGAGCATTATAAAATGCAAAGCACCTTTACTTCTTTTTATCGTTCTATATCTATTGGTATTTCTATTTATATTATTATTGTAAGCCGCCGTGAGTCCTTCGGGATTGGGCAGTATAGAAATTGAATAAATAAATATGTATGTATGTATTTTTGTGTGTGTGTATGTACACAGATGGCATATATACATAGAATTTAAAGAGTATATTTTGGATGTTCAGTAATAGTAAATAGAGAGGGAAGTTGTCTCTCTTTGAAGCCAGGAGAGGCCAGGCACCCTAACCCAAACCCTTGACATGAGTGACGTCAAGTTGGCCACCTTTAAGCCAGTCACATGACCTTTAAGCCGTCCCGGGTCACATGATCGTCAAGCCATTCCCATCTGGTCGCAAGGCCAGCAAGCCACACCCACGAAATAAGCCAAACCCACAGTGTGTTATTAAAAAATTTGCAGCCCTTCACGGCAAGTGACCTCAGCGACTCTCTTAAAAGGGCGCAAATGACCAGCTCGTATAAATCTTTTCTTTTCCTGCCATCTGGTCAGAACTGAAGAAGCTTTTTGGCTGAGAAGAGAAACGTCTTCAAAGATAAATCCAGGAAGTCCAATTGCCTCCTGAAAAATAAGCAAACCGCCTCTTACCTGGTAAGACTGGACGTCCAAATTGTGCCGATCCTCAATGTCCAGCCTCTGCCTTTCCAAGGATTCCTTCGTCCCGCGGAGCGTCTCCAGCTCCGTCGTTTTGGACTGCAGCTGCCGGCGGTATTCCGACAGCTCATCTTGGGCGTTGCGGATGGCATCGGTGTTCACCCGGGCAACTTCAGAAAGCTTGTCCAGTCTCACTGGAGAATGGAGTTGGGGAAGAGAAGAGAGCCGTTGAGATTCTGTGACACTCGAGTTGACATAAGAACATAAGAAGAGCCCTGCTGAATCAGGCCAAAGCCCATTGAGTCCAACATTCTGTGGCCCACAGTGGGGCCCCAATTGTCCGTGGGGATCTTGAGCAGAAAGAGAAGGCAAGACCCTCCCTTTCCCTTGACCCCCAACAAATGGAACCCAAGGGAATCCTGCCTGCCTCAACCAACGTAGAAGCAGGACTTGGAAGAGGAAGGAAGGAAGGAAGGAAGGAAGGAAGGAAGAAAAAATAGGAAGGAACCTAAGAACCCAAGAAGAGCCCTGCTGAATCGGGCCAAAACCCATTGAGTCCAGCATTGTGTGTCCCACAGTGGCCCACCAATTGTCCATGGGGATCTTGAGCAGAAAGAGAAGGCAAAACCCTCCCTTTCCCTTGACCCCCAACAAATGGAACCCAAGGGAAGCACGCCTGCCTCAACCAACATAGAGGCGGCACTTGGAAGAGGGAGGGAGGGAGGAAGGAAGGAAGGAAAAATAGGAAGAAAAGGAGGGAGGGAGGAAAGGAATGAAAAATAGGGAGGGAGGGAGGAAAGGAAGGAAGGATAGGAAGGAATGAAAAGAAGGGAGGGAAGGAAGGAACATAAGAACCTAAGAAGAGCCAAGCTGAATCAGGCCAAAGCCCATCGAGTCCAGCATTCTGTGTCCCACAGGGGTCCCCCAATTGTCCATGGGGATCTTGAGCAGAAAGAGAAGGCAAGACCTTCCCCTGACCTCCAACAAATGGGACCCAAGGGAATTCTGCCTGCCTCAATCAACATAGAGGCGGCACTTGGACATCCGTTTCAATAACTACTGATACCCTTGGCATCCATGAATCTGTCTAATCCTCCCTTGAAACTATCCAGGCTGACAGCTGTCAACCTCTTCTGGGAATGAATTCCATCAACCAAGGACCGTGTGGGTGAAGAAATGTTTCCCTTTATTTGTCCTCACTTTCTTACCTGTGAGATTTAGGGAGGGCCCCCTCGTCCTAGTATTGTGTGATAAAGAAAAGAATTTTTCTCCATCCACCTTTTCTACCCCATGCATAATTTTACACACTTCGATCAAGTCACCTCTTCAACGCCGTCTTTCAAGGCTGAAGAGACCAAGGCGTCGCACTTCCCAGAACAATGATAGCTGGAGAATTCTGGGCATTGAAGTCCACCAATTTTTTAAAAGTTGCCAAGGCTAGGCACCCCTGCCTTAAGACTGCAAGCAGATCCGATATTGTGTTGTCTAGCAACCAGGCAATTTTCAGCAGAACCTGATGAGCCATCTGAAATATATTCTCATGACGCCACAGGGAGGTGGTGGTAGAAGGTGGTTTAAATGTTATTTTTGCGGGGTTTAATGAGGAACAATAAATGTCTCCTGAAACCGGAGGCTGGATTCCGCCTGCGAGAAGCCAATTTGCAGTCTGACTCAGCAATTGCATATCTTTTTAACAGTGGAAGAGTTACAGTCTAGAAGGAAAGCAACCAAATGACGTAGCAAGAATTTCCTAGTGTGCTAGACAAAACTGCATGTTTAGAAATCGTATGGTGCAAAGCCAACATCGCGCTGGACCACTGAACACAGGGCGTTAGGCAAAAACACAATCTCCACTGCAGTTGGTTTAGCCGAAAAGAGCTGTAGGAACTCGGCTTCCAAGTACAGTGACATCTCTACCTACGGACTTAATTCGTTCCGTGACCAGGTTCTTAAATAGAAAAGTTCGTAAGAAGAAGCCATTTTTCCCATAGGAATCAATGTAAAAAGCAAATAAGGCATGTGACTGGGGAAGCCACAGGGAGGGTGGAAGCCCTGTTTCCTCCCAGGAGATTCCTAGACAGGCCCCACGGAGGCTTCTCCTCGCCTTTTCCAGCCCTGTTTCCTCTCAGGAGATTCCTAGAGAGGCTCCACGGAGGCTTCTCCCCACCTTTTCCGGCCCTGTTTCCTCCCAGGAGATTCCTAGAGAGGCCACACAGAGGCTTCTCCCCACCTTTTTTGGCCATTTCCTACCAGGAGATTCCTAGAGAGGCCCCATGGAGGCTTCTCCCTGCCTTTTCCGGCCCTGTTTCCTCCCAGGAGATTCCTAGAGAGGCCATGCAGAGGCTTCTCCCTGCCTTTTCCGGCCCTGTTTCCTCCCAGGAGATTCCTAGAGAGGCCACACAGAGGCTTCTCCCTGCTTTTTCCAGCCCTGTTTCCTCCTAGGAGATTTCTAGAGAGGCCACATGGAGGCTTCTTCCCATCTTTTCTGGCCCTGTTTCCTCCCAGGAGATTCCTAGAGAGGCCACACAGAGGCTTCTCCCCGCCTTTTCTGGCCATTTCCTACCAGGAGATTCCTAGAGAGGCCCCATGGAGGCTTCTCTCTGCCTTTTCCGGTTACAGTTTCGGAGGCTCGGGTTTGTAAGTGGAAAATGGTTCGTGAGAACAGGCAAAAAGATCTTGAGCACTCGGTTCTTATCTAGAAAAGTTCGTAAGTAGAAGGGTTCGTAGGTAGAGGTACCACGGTATGTCCTATTTCCCCCCTGGCTGAAGGATGCTATCAAAACACCAGGTGGGTGAAAGATACTTGGCTGCAAACTGCAACAAGAACCTTTTCTTTTTAAAATTCAGCCCCTGTGTTGGCTTCTGCTCATTTTTATCTTCCGGTCTGTCTAAGTGAGTTTGCAAAAACCCAGATGACAGGCGGTGCTAAAAAAAAGACAAAAAAACCAGCTTGCATAAAGAGTTTGCAGATCATTCCAGATGCAGGCGTATTTATAGCAGCCGAGGGAGACTTCTAGACAAGGTTGGCTGGTGTTTTGAGACAGGCGTTTTGATGGAGGTTTACAAGAAAAACCCCAGAGGAAAAAAGTAGGGTAAATTATTTCTACATCGACAGCAGGAAAATAAAATGGGAATATTTTTATACAGGTATAGTCCTGTATTTTTATACAAGTATGGAACTTCAGTGGCCAAAGCTACAATATCACTGGGGAAAAAATGACTTATAGGGGGTCCTACAGTATACCGTATTTTTCAGAGTATAAGAGGCACCAGAATTTAAGACGCATCTTAGTTTTGGTGGAGGAAAATAGGGAAAAGTATCTGCTCGCCAGGTATTCATCCGGCTAGCATCCTTAGTCTGGTCAGTTTCAGCACATTATTATATCCCCTGCTTAAGGGCTTAATTTTTTTTTAAAAAAATCTGAGAAATAATGAAAGAGCTTGCAAGCCAGTAAGAGCTGGGAACATCATTAGCACCTGGAAAAGAAACAGCCTGAGCAAGTAGAGCAATGGGGGGAAAAACCCTGCAAAGACTTAGGGCTTGGAAAACATTCTTTGCAGAGAGTAACAATGAAAGAGCTTGCAAGCGGGTAAGAGCTGGGAACATTGTTAGCACCTGGTTTGGGCTGGAAACATTTGGAGCAAGTAAAACAATGGAAAAAAACTCTGCAAAGACTTAGGGCTTGGAAAACATTCTTTGCAGAGAGTAACAATGAAAGAGCTTGCAAGCCGGTAAAAGCTGGGAACATTGTTAGCACCTGGTTTGGGCTGGAAAGAAACATTTGGAGCAAGTAAAACAATGGAAAAAAAACCCTGCAAAGACTTAGGGCTTGGAAAACATTCTTTGCAGAGAGTAACAATGAAAGAGCTTGCAAGCGGGTAAGAGCTGGGAACATTGTTAGCACCTGGTTTGGGCTGGAAAGAAACATTTGGAGCAAGTAAAACAATGAAAAAAAACTCTGCAAAGACTTAGGGCTTGGAAAACATTCTTCGCAAAGAGAAACAATGAAAGAGCCTGCAAGGTAAGAGCTGGGAAGATAGTTAGCACCTGGTTAGGGCTGAAAAAAGAGACATTCAGAGTATAAGACACACCCTAATTATCAGCCTATTTTAGGGAGGAAAAAGGTGTGTGTTATACAACGAAAAATACGGTATTTATAGGTCGTGCTCTAATTTGTTTGATTTTGGCTTGTATGTGAATTCAGCTGGTGTAAATTAAAACCTATATTTCTATAGTTTGTCCCATGCGCGAACTCAATGTTGTCCTAGGCAATTAAATGTGGTTATAAAGCAGTTTAATGTTGTGTAATGAGGCTTAATGTAATTTAATGGCAGGATTGAATCCAGTCACATATCCAATACTGAATAGAAGATGGCATACGTAGCTCGGGGTTGAATTAGGGAGTGCTTGACAATAACTGAGGTTGGGTGGGTGGGGTGGGGGTTATAGATGTTTCCCTGTCAAATTAGATAACATCGTCAGTGCTAGAAGGGAGTGGGGTTCGTGGAGGGAGGAGGAAGGAAGGAACGAAGGAACGAAGGAAGGAAGTCTATGGAGAGGGGCGGCATACAAATCCAATAAATAAAATAAATAAATAAGGACTAAGAGTTCTCTAAACTTGGTTTTCTTGCAGACTTTTCATTAGCATACTAGGTAATATCATCCATATTAGAAGGGAGTGAGCTAACCCCATCAGGATTGACGTCTCTGAACTCTGATCCCTGCCCTGCGGCTGATGGATCTTGGAGTTCTCTGGTTGGAAATCCCAAAGTCATTACAAGGCATGGGATCAGCACCTTGGACAGCGGCCTCGCCTTCAGCGCATTAGGGGGGAGTTTCCTATCTCTAAATTGCGCCTCCCCATCGCAAGTTTTTTTCCGGGGAGGGGGCGGTGGGGGGGGGGGCAGAGAAGATATTGAATGCGGATCAACAGACCCAAAACTTGGGGGGCGTGGGAGGGGGGCGTGGGAGGCAACAAGGCAATAAGTTGGGGGGAGTTGGTTAGGATATTAAGCTGCCCCGGGTTGAATCCACTGATCGCCCCAGATAAAATCCACTGAGCCGGGATGGCGCAGGGGTTAGTTAGAGTATGCAGGATGGCGGGCTCCTTCTGCTGACTGCAATTTGGGCAGTTCGAATCTCACCAGGGTCCAGGTTGACTCAGCCTTCTGTCCTTCCGAGGTGGGTAAAACGAGAACCCAGTTTGTTAGGGGCAAGAGGCTGATTCTGTAAAATGCTTAGAGAAGGCTGTGAAGCACTATGAAGTGGTATATAAGGGCTAGTGCTCTTCCTTCCTTCTTTCCTTCCTTCCTTCCTCCCTCCCATCCTCCCTCCCTCCTTTTCCTTCCTTCCTTCCTTCCTTCCTTCTTGGCTCAAGGTTGACTCAGCCTTCCTTCCATCCTTCCTCCCTCCCTCCCTGACTCAAGGTTGAGGGGCAAGAGGCTGATTCTGTAAACGGCTTAGAGAGGGCTGTAAAAATACCATGAAGGGGTCTATAAGTCTTAATGCTATTGCTAAAAAAGACGGCAACGCCGGTTCAATGCGGGTCCAGAGACAGCCCGGAAGAGGAGGTGGGAGGCGTCCCAAAGTCTGGCTGTCTCCCCCCCCCCCCCTTTCAAACGGGCTGAAACGGTCCCATTCGTCCTTCGGCGGTTGCAACGGATTCCCAACCCAATTTTCCTAAAGTTGGCACGCAGCCTCGCTGGTGGGCGGGAGTGGTGAGCGGGGGGGACGGGGAAAGAGCCGGGGGGGGGGTTGCCGGGTAGCCGCATCCAACTCCCCGGGGTCTCCCCCGTTCTTCCTCTCCCCTCCTTTCCGCTTTAAATCGCCCCTCCCATCCCCAACCCAGCCGGCGCCGGGCCGAATTTACAGGAATTGGAAAAGGAGGCGCGTTTGCCAGGGAGGGAGGGGGTGGGAAGCGTCTGCAAAGAGGGGGAGGGAGGGAGGGGTGGCGGAGGAGGCGAGTCACGCTGCGCCAGTCTGGCCCCTCCTTGCACCCGCCCCCCCGCCCCCACCCCCAGGAAAAAAACTGCAGGAAAGACTTTGCTCTTCACTAGCATCCCCAGCGCCCATATTCAGCCTAGGCTGCGCCATCGCTTGGCGCACCCCCCCCAACCCCTCCCCGCGACCCCCCCCGCCCCTGTCTGCCCCCCTCCGCCCCTTTCCTCCTCCTGCACCAAGCCCGAGAGGGGCCTTTCCCTTCCCTCCCTCCCCCAGGCACAAAACACAGCAGAATTTCTCTTCCCGCAGATTCTGGCTGCAGTTTTTTTTTCTTTACTTTCTCTGCCCTCCCCCCAACTTTCTCGCTCCAAAGCTCCCCCCCTCCCCGCAGCTCCGGGGAGAAGGGGGGCGGGAGGCCCGACGCTCCCCTCTTCCGCAGTGGGGGGGCGAGACACCCCCCCTCCCACCCGTTAGCCCAAAAGCGCTTGGCTTTCGTCCCCCTGCCAACTTTGACCGTCTGGGTCACTCAAGGGCGCGGGGGTCGGGAAATACCCCCCCCCCCCCGATGGCTGTCTCCCCCTGACCCATCCGCTTCTCGCCTCCTCCCAGTCTGAGATGCTGAGTCGTCTCTTCCCCGCCCCCCCCCGCCCCCAATTTTGGGAGGGAATTGATGCCTCCAACATCCCTCGCTCAAATGTTCCAAGGCTGGGGATTTACGCCCCCCCCCCAAGTAAGAAACGAGGAGGAGGAGGAAGAAGAGGGGAGCGAATGAAATTGACTGGGGGGGGGTGTTAGAGGATTTTATTGAAACCTTTCCTCCCCTCTTCATTTATAAAATCTTCGTTCCCAGGTGGTCTGAACTTGCGCATTTGGAAGAATCAGACCCTGTTTTCAAGAGCGCAACTCTCACCCGATCCAACGCTTTTCTCGCAAGGTCACTCCTCGGGATCTCTCTCTCTGTCTCTCTCTTTATCTATTTCTACCATTTATCTCTCTCATCTACCTCTCTCTCTCTCTCTCTCTCTCTCTCTCTCTCTCTGTCTACCTATGCATTAAAGATAGATAGATGTTAGGACTCTGAGAGGCTTCCAACAGATAAAAATAGTCTAAAACAGTAAAAACCATTCATCAATAAACCCCAATTAAAACACGCATACTCAAAACTCCTCATAGCAAAGGATACTCCGTCTCCTTGGTTTTAAAGCCTTTGTGGATGGCAGGGGGCGAGAAAAGGGGCGGGGCGGCAAGTTCAGATTCGCACACGGCGTTTCGGCAGCCAACTTTTTGGCTCCGTTGGATTTCTCTCTCTCTCTCTCTCTCTCTCTCTCTCTCTCTCTCTCTCTCTCTCTCTCTCTCTCTCTCTCTCTCTCTCTCTTGTAGGCGATGTTCTGACTCTGTAAACTGCATAGAGAAGGCTGTAAAAGCACTACTAAGTGGTATGTAAGTCTAAATGCTATCGCTATTGCTTTGCCCTTCCTTCCTCCGTTCCTTCTTTCCTTCCTTCCTTCCCTCCCACCTTCTTTCCTTCCTTCCCTCCCTCCTTCCTTCCTGACTCAAGGTTGACTCCGCCTTCCATCCTTCCAAGGTGGGTAAAATGAGGACCCAGATTGGAGGGCAAGAGACTGGCTGTAAACCGTTCAGATAGGACAGGCAAGCACTGCGAAGCGGTCTATAAGTCTAAGCGCTGTAGCCCTTGAGACCAATTGGTTGTCCAACCTCTTCTTTCAAACCTCCAGTGTTGGGAGCAGCGATTCCTGCTTTCGGTCACTTCGGAAGCCTTTGATTCATCCCTACTAGAGCGCCTGGCGCCCCTCCCTCTCCCCAGTCGCGCCCACCCGCCCCTCCCAATGGCCCGGAGTGCGGGAAATCGCTGCGAGCGCCCTTTCCCTCCAAACTCACCTCGGAAGAACTCCTCCGACTGGAGGGAGCTGTTGAAGGCGTGGCCCTCCAGCTGAGCGCGGATCTCCTTGAGCGCCGAGGTGACGTCCGACTGGACGGCAGGCAACTCGCGCATCTCGAAGACGGCGGCCGGCCCGGCGCCTTGGATCTGGCGCAGGAGCTCGCCGACCTCGTCGCCGTGGCTGCGTCGCAGGTAGAGGCTCTCCTCGCGGAGGGCGGCCAGTTTCTTCTCCAGCTCGCCCTTGGTCAGCTGCGTCTGCTGGGTGAACTTGGATAGGGCGCGGGCGGCCGCTTCGCTCTCGTCGCGCAGCCGGGCCTCGTCGTCCAGCCGCTGGCGCAGCGCCCCGACCTCATCCTCCAGCCTCTCCTGCTCCAGGCGCAGCTGGCCCTTCTCGTGGCTCACCCGCACCAGCGCGCCGCGCATCTCGCGGATCTCGCGCTCGTACAGCTCGCCCAGCGCCGAGCGGCCGGCTTGTTGCTGGCGCAGCGCCGCCGCCTCGCCCTCCAGCTGCCGGTTCTGCGTCTCCAAGGCGCGCACCTTGTCGATGTAGCCGGCGAAGCGGTCGTTGAGCGCCTGCAGCGTCTCCTTCTCGTTGCGCCCGACGCGCAGCTCGCCGTTCAGCGGCGCCAGCGACTCCAGACTCTCGGTGGACGAGCCCAGCTGGCGCCGGTGAGCCGAGGCCGAGCTGCGGGACCAGCCCTGCGAGTGGAAACCGCTGGACGACAGCGAGGCCAGACCCGAGCGCGGGAAGCCCGCCGGCCCGCCGGCCGAGCGCAAGCCGCCCCCGGCATCCTTGCGGAAAGCGGCGGGGCCGCCGTACATCACCTCCGCGCCGTAGCTTAGCATCGCGCCGTCGGAGAGAGGGACACTGCGGCAGGCGGCCGGCCGGGGCCGCTTATATGGCAGCCGGGAGCCGCCCCCTCCGAGGAGCCGGCGGGAGGAGGAGGGAGAGAAGGGGGGGAGGAAGAGGAGGAGGGGGGGGAGGAAGAGGAGGAGGGGGGAGAGGAAAAGAAAGAGGAGGAGGGGAAGGAGAGGAGGGGGAGGGAGAGGAGGAATGGGTGTGTGGTGGAGAGGGAGAGACCCCACCTAACACTTGAGTTTTCTCAAACTTTTATTCAATTGGATGCCGTTGTTTCCTTTCCTTTCCGATACCCTGAGAGCATCTGCACCAAACACAAATTCCTTGTGTGTCCCAATCACACTTTTTTAAAATTATTATTATTATTATTATTATTATTATTATTATTATTATTATTAATTTATTTATTAGATTTGTATGCCGCCCCTCTCTGAAGACACTTGGCCAAGAAAGAATTCTATTCTATTCTATTCTAATTCTATTCTATATTCTATTCTATTCCATTTTAATTCTATTCTATTTTATTATTATTCTATTCTATTTTATTATTATTCTATTCTATTCTATATTCCATTCCATTCCATTCTATTCTACTCTATATTCTGTTCTATTCTCTATTACTCTATTCTATTCTATTCCATTTTAATTCTATTCTATTTTATTATTACTCCATTCTATTAAGAACCTAAGAAGAGCCTGCTGAATGGGGCCAAAGCCCATCGAGTCCAGCATTCTGTGTCACCCAATTGTCCATGGGGGTCTTGGGCAGAAAGAGAAGGCAAGACCCTCCCTCGCATCCAAGAGACAGAATAAGATTCTGGGGGCGTATTTAAAATAGATCAGCAAGGACCAGCACCATGACGTTTTTGATAACACAGAACTGCTAATACAATACTTTAAATTTGAGATGGTTGCTAAGCGAGCAGTTGGAGGTCCCTCGGATGGAGGCCCACGGCGATGCTTTGCAGATCCGGTTAGTGAATTTTTATATATCCTCGTGAACATGAAAAGGAGATGAACCTTTTGCAGCGGTTGGAGATTTTTGGAGCTGACTCTACAAGGAATAAGGGCAAAGCAAGGGACTCCCATGGACAGTTGGCAAGGGGAATCCTATCTCAATCAGCAAGAAGCAGAAATCTGTCCACTCCTCTAGGATTGGGGGTTGGGGGGCGTTTCTGCTGATGGTTCAGTTCTCAGCTTTCTTGGCTTGGGGGGACAAAAGTGTGGCAGAATTTAGACAACCTTCAGGTCGATGGGAAGGTCCACCCCTTGCCTTTGATGGATGCCTTCTTCTTCAGGACTAGCAGCCACTGGACAGCAACCAAGGAGAAAAACTGACCTAAAGCAAAGGAGACATTTCCAGATAGCCGGAACATTTGACCAGGGGAAGGGCTGGCCTTCCGAGGAGAAGGGGAGAGGACAAGAGAGGAGAGGAATGGAATGGAATAGAATGGAATAGAATGGAATGGAGAATTTAGAATGGACCAGACTGGAACAGAATGGAATGGAATGAAATATTCCATTCTGTTCTGTTCTGTTCTATTCCACTCTACTCTACTCTCCTTTCTATTCTATTCTATTTTCTCCTCTCCTTTCTTATTCTCTTCTTCCTTATTCCCTTCTATTCCATCTTTTCTTCTCTTCTCTTCTTCCTTATTCTCTTCCTTGTTTTATTCTATTCTATTCTGTTCTGTTCTATTTTCTCTTCTCTTCCTGCTTATTCTTCCTTATTCAATTCTATTTTCTCTTCTCCTCTTCTATTCTTCCTTTTTATTCTATTATGTTCTATTTTCTCTTCTTTTTTCTTCTTCCTTATTCTCTTCCTTATTCTACTCCATTTTCTCTCTTCTATTCTTCCTTATTCTCTTCCTTATTCTCTTCTATTCTATTCTCTCATTTCTCTTCTCCCTTATTCTCTTCCTTATTCTATTCTATTCTCTCTCTTCTCTTCTTTTCTCTTCTCTTGTCCTTATTCTCTTCTTCCTTATTCTCTTCTCGTCTATTTTCTCTTCTCTTCACTTCTTCCTTATTCTATTCTATTCCATTTTCTCTCTTCTCTTCTTCCTTATTCTATTATATTCTATTCTCTGTCTTCTCTTTTCTCTTCTCTTGTCCTTATTCTCTTCTTCCTTATTCAATTCAATTCAATTCTATTCTATTTTCTCTTCTCTTCTATTCATGGCACCGGACCAGATTATCTCAGGGACCGCCTTCTACTGCACAAATCCCAGCGACCAGTTAGGTCCCACAGAGTGGGTCTTCTCCGGGTCCCGTCAACCAAACAATGACGCTTGGTGGGACCCAGGGGAAGAGCCTTTTCTGTGGCGGCCCCAGCCCTCTGGAACCAACTCCCCCCAGAGATTAGAATTGTCCCCACCCTCCTTGCCTTTTGTAAGCTACTTAAAACCCACCTCTGTCGCCAGGCATGGGGGAATGGAGATACTCTTTCCCCCTAGGCCTTTACAATTCTATGCATGGTATGTCTGTATGTATGTTTGGGTTTTATAATAATGGGTTTTTAATTGTTTTTAGTATTGGATTATTATTGTATGCTGTCTTGTTATTGCTGTTAGCCGCCCCGAGTCTTCGGAGAGGGGCGGCCTACAAATCCAATAAATAAAATAAATAAAAATAAATTCCACTTCAAATGCCCAGTTTGAACAGCCATCTTGATTTGTTTCGAACCTTTCGCGCTTCATTTCTGTTTGACCCATGAGAAGGTGTTTGTATGTGCGTGTGTGTGTGTGAAACAAAACTGCAGCCAGCAAGATTTGTCATCCTGTGCAGCAAAGGCAAGATTTATTTATTTTTATTTTTATTTATTTATTTTGTCCAATACACAATGAGAGTTTTAGTGGGTGTATATATGTATATACACACATAATAAAATACATGATGAAGGTTAGAGAGGAGATACTCATAGTAAAATATATCTAAGAAATAATAGAAAAGAAGGTATAGTAATAGAACATATCAATGAAAGAATAGAAGGAGAGATATAGGAATAGAAGAAAGGTATAGGAGATATAGGAGAGCAATAGGACAGGGGACGGAAGGCACTCTTTTGCTACTCGCCTTCCCAGCCCTTCTGGCCCTCAATTCTGCAACCTCTTGGAACAGAGGCGATGTCTGGAGTGGCGGCTGGTCCCCGAAGGCATCCGCCACCGAGGGTCACCTTCAGAATTTCCAGTGGCGCCCATGAGGCGTGGTCCCTGCATTGCTCACCCATTTCTCCTGCCCGACTTCTGCTGAATCAGCAAAAACTGGAAGGTTAAAAATATCTCGGGAGAGACGAGATCCAGGCACTGGTATGAAACAGGAAACATAGAAGTCTGACGGCAGAAAAATGGTCCATCTAGTCTGCCCTTATACTATTTCCTGTATTTTATCTTAGGATGGATCTATGTTTATCCCAGGCACATTTAAATTCAGTGACTGTGGATTTATCTACCACGTCTGCTGGAAGTTTGTTCCAAGGATCTACTACTCTTTCAGTAAAATAATATTTTCTCATGTTGCTTTTGATCTTTCCCCCAACTAACTTCAGATTGTGTCCCCTTGTTCTTGTGTTCACTTTCCTATTGAAAACACTTCCCTCCTGGACCCTATTTAACCCTTTAACATATTTAAATGTTTCGATCATGTCCCCCCTTTTCCTTCTGTCCTCCAGACTATACAGATTGAGTTCATTAAGTCTTTCCTGATACGTTTTATGCTTAAGACCTTCCACCATTCTTGTAGCCCATCTTTGGACCCGTTCAAGTTTCAAGTTTATTGGATTTATATACCGCCCCTCTCAATATCTTTTTGTAGGTGAGGCCTCCAGAACTGAACACGGTATTATTCCAAATGGGGTCTCACCAGCGCTCTATATAGCGGGATCACTGTCTCCCTCTGCCTGCTTGTTATACCTCTAGCTATGCAGCCAAGCATCCTACTTGCTTTCCCTACCGCCTGACTGCACTGTTCACCCATTTTGAGACTGTCAGAAATCACGACCCCTTACAACTTCCAGCGCCGAAACCTTCTCTAATATAGGCCCAGCCTGCATGGTTGAAGCCCAACGTTGCTTGGGGACGAAAACCATTTTTTACTGATTCTCTTTTGATCACCAGGGGAACAAAGAGATTCCAACTGCATTTTTTGGTGTCTCTTCCTGAGCAATTATACATCTAGGACAGTGTTTCCCAACCTTGGCAACTTGAAGATATCTGGACTTCAACTCCCAGAATTCCCCAGCCAGCATTTGCTGGCTGGGGAATTCTGGGAGTTGAAGTCCAAATATCTTCGAGTTGCCAAGGTTGGGAAACACTGATCTAGGAAACAGTGGCAAGTTTTTAAAACTGTTTCCTGTGGCATTATTGAGGGCATGTTGCCTTAGAGCGCCATCTCCTGGTGCATCCATGCAGGGTTTTTTTTCTCACACATACAACTGAATGGTCGAAAGTTTATATTTATTTTATTTTATTTTATTATTTTATTTTATTTTATTTTATTTTATTTTACTTTATTTTACTTTATTTTATTTTATTTTATTATTTTATTTTATTATTATTTTATTTTATTTTATTTTATTTTATTTTATTTTATTTTATTTTATTTTATTTTATTTTATTTTATTTTATTTTTTTATTTATTGTTTGTCCAATACATATTGAAGAGAATAGACATGTAGTATTATATATAAAGAAAAGGATAGAAGAAAAGATATAAAAATAGAGGAGAAGATACGTGAAAGGAAGAAAAGATATATGAGATAAAGGAGAGACAATTGGACAGGGGATGAAACGCACACTGGTGCACTTATTGGTGCACTGGTGCACCTTACTGACCTCTTAGGAACCTGGAGAGGTCAACCGTGAATAGTCTAAGGGGAAAATGTTTGGGGTTAGGGGAGTCCGGTAATGAGTTCCACGCTTCGACAACTCGATTGCTTAAGTCATATTTTTTACAGTCAAGTTTGGAGCGGTTAATATTAAGTTTGAATCTGTTGCGTGCTCTTGTGTTGTTGCGGTTGAAGCTGAAGTAGTCATTGACAGGCAGGATGTTGCAGCATATGATCTTGTGGGCAATACTTGGATCGTGTTTTAGGCGTCGCAGTTCTAAGTTTTCTAGACCCGGTATTGTTAGTCTATTTTCGTAGGGTGTTCTGTTTCGAATGGAGGAGTGAAGGGCTCTTCTGGTGAAGTATCTTTGGACATTTTCGAGGGTCAAAATCAAGGAATTACCTGTAGTTAGATGGTGTGAAAAATGCTTATTTAGAAATAGAGAAGATTGACAGCAGAAAAAGACCTCCTGGTCCATCTAGTCTGCCCTTATACTATTTCCTGTATTTTATCTTAGGATGGATCTATGTTTATCCCAGGCATGTTTAAATTTAGTGACTGTGGATTTATCTACCACGTCTGCTGGAAGTTTGTTCCAAGCATCTACTACTCTTTCCGTAAAATAATATTTTCTCACTTCGCTTCTGATCTTTTCCCCAACTCTTCGGAGAGGGGCAGCATACAAATCTAAATAATAAATAAATAAATAAACTCTCCTCAGATTGTGCCCCCTTGTTGTTGTGTTCACTTTCCTATTAAAAACACTTCCCTCCTTAAACTTATTTAACCCTTTTAATGTATTTAAATGTTTCGATCGTGTCCCCCCTTTCCCTTCTGTACTCCAGACTATGGAGGTTGACTTCATGGAGTCTTTCCTGATCAGTTTGATGCTTAAGACCTTCCAGCATTTTTGTAGCCCGCCTTTGGACCCGTTCCATTTGATCCGTATCTTTTTGTAGGCGAGGTCTCCAGAACTGAGCACTTATTTCGTTATTCGGTCATCTGTTATCCGAAAAGTGGTCATTCGCAGCATGAATATTACAAATTTCACACGCTGTTATCGACAGTTTATTGAAATGACGGGTCCTGTTATGGATTCTGACATGTTTCAGAAACTTCAGATCGTGCAGAACGCAGCCGCGAGAGCCATCGTGGGGCTTCCAATATTCGCCCATGTTTCTTCAACACTCCGTGGCTTGCATTAGCTGCCGATCAGTTTCCGGTCACAATTCAAAGTGTTGGTCATGACCTTTAAAGCCCTACATGGCATTGGACCAGAGTACCTCCGGAACCGCCTGCTACCGCACGAATCCCAGCAACCGATAAGGTCCCACAGAGTTGGCCTTCTCTGGGTCCCGTCGACTAAACAATGTCGTTTGGCGGGCCCCAGGGGAAGAGCCTTCTCTGTGGCGGCCCGGCCCTCTGGAACCAACTCCCCCCGGAGATTAGAATTGCCCCCACCCTCCCTGTCTTTCGTAAACTACTCAAGACTAATTTATACCGCCAGGCATGTGGGAGTTGAGATATTCCTTCCCCCTAGGCATGGTATGTTTGTGTGTATGTTTGGTTTTTATAAATAAGGGTTTTTAGCTGTTTTATTATTGGATTGTCACATGCTGTTTTTATCATTGTTGTTAGCCGCCCCGAGTCTACGGAGAGGGGCGGCATACAAATCCAATAAATTATTATTATTATTATTAATTATTAAGTTTGGAAAAGTATTGCTAACCAGCACTCCAGTTCTCCCCCACAGCAAGCTTGCATTATGTTTGTGAGGTCTGCTGAGTTGGAATAAAACTGCAGTAAACCTTTAAATCTTTGCCAGTTACTTGCAGTTTTCTCAAAAATTGTTCTGCATTGCATTTGGCCTCCAAAGCAACCAATCAATTCCAAATTTTCCAGGGGAATGAGGAAACAGCCTAAAGCTTAGGCTAAGGAAGTACAATACTGAGATGTATCATATTGTAAAGTCAGGTTCTACATTTAGGCAAAAAAAACAAAACGCACAGGTACAGTATATTTATTTATTTATTGTTAGAGTTGAAAGGGACCATGAAGGCCATCGAGTTCAACCCCCTGCCCAAGCAGGATCCCTATAGCACACCAGTCAAGTGGCAGTTCAATCTTCTCTTAAAAATGTCCAGAGTGTTGGAGCTCACAACGTCCGCTGGTAGGTTGTTCCATTGGTTGATCGCTCTGACCGTCAGGAAGTCCCTCCTCATCTCCATGTTGAATCTCTCCTTGGTCAGCTTCCAGCCGTTGTTCCTCATCCGGCCCTCTGGTGCCCTGGAGAATAAATTGATCCCCTCCTCTCTGTGACATCCCCTCGTATACTTGTAGACTGCTATCATGTCCGCTCTGGCCCTCCTTTTCTCTAGGCTGTCCATGCCCAGTTCCCTCAGTCTCTCTTCGTAAGTCCTGGTTTCCAATCCCTTAATCATCTTGGTTGCTCTTTTCTGCACCTTCTCCAGAGTTTCAATGTCTCTTTTGAAGTGTGGTGACCAGAACTGAATACAGTACTCCAGGTGTGGTCGGACCAGGGCGTAGTAGAGTGATATTAAGACTTCCCTGGTCTTGGAGTGTATTCCCCTGTTGATGCAGCTTAGGATTGTGTTGGCTTTTTTAGCTGCTGCTGCACATTGTTGGCTCACGTTTAGTTGATTGTCCACCAAGACTCCGAGGTCCCTTTCGCAGTCGCTACTGCTAAGAGGGGGTTATGTGGTAGCTTGCTCAACAGTAGCAACTGGGAGAGGGATCTTGGAGACTTAGTGGACAACCATCTAAACAGGAGCCAGCCGTGTGCAGCAGCTGCCAAAAAAGCCAACACAGTTCTAGGCTGCATTAACAGAGGGAGAGAATCAAGATCACGTGAAGGGTTAATACCACTTTATACACTTGGAATATGGCATTCAGTTTTGGTCGCCACGATGCAAAAAGGATGTTGAGACTCTAGAAAAAGTGCAGAGAAGAGCGACAAAGACAATTAGGGGACTGGAAACTAAAACATACGAAGAACGGTTGCAGGAACTGGGGCATGAAAAGAAGGACCAGGGGAGACATGATAGCAGCCTTCCAATATCTCAGGGGTTGCCCCAAAGAAGACGGAGTCAAGCTATTCTCCAAAGCACCTGAGGGTAGAACAAGAAGCGATGGGTGGAAACTAAACAAGCAGAGAAGCAACTTAGAATTAAGAAGAAAATTTCCTGAAAATTGTTCCTGATAGAACAATTAATCCGTGGAACAGCTTGCCACCAGAAGTTGTGAATGCTCCAACACTGGAAGTTTTAAAGAAGATGTTGGATAACCATTTGTCTGAAGTGGTGTAGGGTTTCCTGCCTAAGCAGGGGGGTTGGACTAGAAGACCTCCAAGGTCCCTTCCAACTCTGTTATTCTATTCTATTCTGTTCTATTCTATTCTATGTTGAGGACTTTGGGCTCAATTATAGTCATAATGGGTAATACATTGGGTTAATGTTCCCTGAGATGTAGGTTTCTCTGCTCTGCAGTGATTCCTTGGCCAAGCCGAAAAGGGATGAAGACATCAACGCTGCAAAATTGGAATTGATTTATCGAACGGCTGAAGGACATCCAAATCGCGGCTTTGCCAAGGGAAAAACCTGGCCGTTTTCAACTTTCCTCCCAAGCGGCGTGCCCAGATCCTGAAAGCGAGGCAAAACTGCAATCTGTTTTGGCTTGATTTAAATGAAGTTCCAATTACGCTTAAAAGAATGGTTAGCACAACGCTTCCCTGGAGATTGAAAGGAGCCAGTCATTCCTGTATGACGCTTATTGGCCAGTATTCCGTAAAAGCATTGAAAAAGTTAAAGCATAATCGGATTCAGTAAAAGTGGCAAATAAAATGGATAAAAATAAAATAATGAAACAGAATTTTTAAAAGTCATGGTGCCTAAATGATTCTTTTGCAGACAATAAAAGAAAATATGGCTTCAAACGAAATATCCTGGTCAGTTGAACATTGTACAATTCAAAAAAATAATATAAAATCTGCGCCACCTGGAAATTTAGTTTGTATATGTGTCAATCTAATATTTAAAATGGGTGAACAGTGCAGTCAGGTGGTAGGGAAAGCAAGTAGGATGCTTGGCTGCATAGCTAGAGGTATTTATTTATGCATGGTATGTCTGTGTGTGTGACTGTTAGCATATGGGGTTTTTTAAATATTTAAATATTTTAAATTTATCTGATTGCTTATGATTTGTTTTTTACATGTTGTGAGCCGCCCCGAGTCTTCGGAGAGGGGCGGCATACAAATCTAAGTAATAAATAAATAAATAAATAAATAAATAACAAGCAGGAAGAGGGAGATTATGATCCTGCTATACAGAGTGCTGGTGAGACCACATTTGGAATAATACCGTGTTCAGTTCTGGAGACCTCACCTACAAAAAGATATTGACAAAATTGAACGGGTCCAAAGACGAGCTACAAGAATGGTGGAAGGTCTTAAGCATAAAATGTATCAGGAAAGACTTAATAGAATAGAAGAGAATACAATTTTTATTGGCCAAGTGTGATTGGACACACAAGGAATTTGTCTTGGTGCATATGCTCTCAACATACATAAAATAAAATATACATTTGTCAAGAATCATGTGGTACAACACTTAATGATTGTCATAGGGGTCAAATAAGCAATGAAGAAGCAATATTAATAAAAATCTTAGGATACTGTATACGCAACAAGTTACAGTCATACAGTCAACATGGGAGGAAATGGGTGATAGGAATGATGAGAAAAACTAGTAGAATAGAAGTGCAGATTTAGTAGAAAGTCTAACAGTGTTGAGGGAATTATTTGTTTAGTAGAGTGATGGCGTTCGGGGAAAAACTGTTTTTGTGACTAGTTGTCTTGGTGTGCAGTGCTCTGTAGCGACGTTTTGAGGGTAGGAGTTGAAACAATTTGTGTCCAGGATGCGAGGGGGTCAGTAAATATTTTACCCGCCCTCTTTTTGATGAACTCAATCTGTATAGGAAAAGGGGGGGGACATGATCGAAACATTTAAATATATTTAAAGGGTTAAATAAGGTCCAGGAGGGAAGTGTTTTTAATAGGAAAGTGAACACAAGAACAAGGGGTCACAATCTGAAGTTAGTTGGGGGAAAGATCAAAGGCAATATGAGAAAATATTATTTTACTGAAAGAGTAGTAGATCCTTGGAACAAACTTCCAGCAGACGTGGTAGATAAATCCACAGTAACTGAATTTAAACATGCCTGGGATAAACATATATCCATCCTAAGATAAAATACAGAAAAAATAGTATAAGGGCAGACTAGATGGACCATGAGGTCTTTTTCTGCCGTCAGACTTCTATGTTTCTATGTTTCTATGTTTCTATGTTTCTATGTTTCTATGTTTAAGGCACCTGGCTACAAACCAGGAGAAGGTGAGTTCTGAGTGGACTACAACTCCCAGAATCCCTCAGCCAGCAAGCTTTACCATCTAGCTCCGGCTAAAGATGGTGATGGATGATTTATTGTTGGGGTTTTTAAAATGTTATTATATGGTTTTAACTGTTGTATGCTGCTCAGCGTCCCGTAAGGAGTTGGGGCGACTTATAAATCAGTTAAATTAAATCAAATAAACATGGACTTCAACTCCCAGAATCCCCCAGCCAGCCGGTTTTAAGAAAGATGGACTGCAACTCCCAGAATTCCTGGATCAACATGCTGGCTCAGGGAATTCTGGGAATTGAAGTCCACCTCTCTTAAAGTGCCCAAGGTTGAGAATCACAGAACGGAGACATTGCTAAATCTCTATTTTTACATTTAAATACTTTCCCAGAAAAGCTGTTGTTCTCCTTTGTGCCTGTTGGAGAAACATTTTTTTGCAAATACATTCAGACCAGAGCTACTTATTCCTACATCCTCTTTTCCTAGAATTGAAGTTTCTGAGTTAATTACTCAGCAAAAGCAGACGAGATTTTTATATTCATTCCTTTGTTCTCCAGTCAAGGTTGGGGTTATGATTCCTGGATAGGCAGATTCTGTGAATTGCCCGGGCCAAAATACATTATCATTATTAATGCAAATTAAGCATAAAACGTATCAGGAAAGACTTCATGAACTCAGTCTGTCTAGTCTGGAGGATAGAAGGGAAAGGGGGGACATGATCGAAACATTTAAATATGTCAAAGGGTTGAATAGGGTTCAGCAGGGAAGTGTTTTTTAATAGGAAAGTGAACCCAAGAACAAGGGGGCACAATCTGAGGTTAGTTGGGGGAAAGATCAAAAGCAACGTGAGAAAATATTATTTCACTGAAAGAGTAGTAGATGCTTGGATCAAACTTCCAGCAGACGTGGTTGGCAAATTCACAGTCACTGGATTGAAACATGCCTGGGATAAACATAGATCCATCCTAAGATAAAATACAGGAAATAATATAAGGGCAGACTAGATGGACCAGGAGGTCTTTTTCTGCCGTCAGTCTTCTATGTTTCTATGAATGAGGAAGGATGGGAGGAAGGAAAGAAGGAAGGAAGGAAAGAAAGAGAAGGAAGGAAGGAAGGAAGAATCCACAGTCACTGAATTGAAACATGCCTGGGATAAACATAGATCCATCCTAAGATAAAATACAGGAGACTAAATGGACCAGGATGTCTTTGTTCTGCAGTCAATCCTCTATGTCTCTATTAATGCAAGTTTACTTCTGGGGGTATTTCAATACCCCCCCAAAGTCACCTTCAAAAGCTGCACCATCAAATCTGGGGACAAATAGGGGGGACTTCCGAGCGAAGGGAGTTTTCAGAGGAAGCAGCTGCAAAAACCGATCCTGGCTTTTGGCTGACTTCTCTTTTCTTTGGAGGGTGTAAAACCCCTTTGTCAGCATTGCTGGCTTGGAGAGGAGAGGAAAAGACACACACACACACACACACACACACACACACGGTTGCGTTTCCTGCTGATAAGTGCAGTTGTAGGGAAGAGCAATGCTGGATTTGGGGTCCCTCTAAGCAAGGGGTTGCTTCCTCCAGGGGGTTGGACGCATAGATCGGGCGCCTGTAGAACGGTTTTGCCTCCAGAGGGTTGCTTCATCGCTGGAGTCCCAAAGGTGCTTTTTCAAGAGGCAACTGGACTTTATAATAACAACAACAACAACAATAACAATAACGAGTTGGAAGGGACCTTGGAGGTCTTCTAGTCCAACCCCCTGCATAGGCAGGAAACTCTACACCACTTCAGACAGAAGTCCAACATCTGCTTTAAAAAATATTATTTTGAAATGTATATAAATAGAGATATGGAGTAGGTGTTTTCTTTCCTATGAAATGATCTAGTTAACAAATTTTTTTCCTTTCTTATTATGGAGGGCTTATAGATAGATAGATAGATAGATAGATAGATAGATAGATAGATAGATAGATAGATAGATAGATGATAGATGGATGGATGGATGGATGGATGGATGGATGGAAAAAAGATGAATAGACAGAAAGATAGATAGATATAGATGATATAGAATAGATAGATGATAGATAGATAGATAGATAGATAGATAGATAGATAGACACGGGCAGACAGACGTATGTATGTATTTATTTATTTATTACTTATTCATTCATTCATTCATTCAACAATGTCATTTGGCGGCACCCAGGGGAAGAGCCTTCCCTCTGGCGGCCCCGACACTTTGGAACCAACTCCCCCCAGATATCAGAGTTGCCCCCACCCTCCTTGCCTTTCGTAAGCTCCTTAAAACCCACCTCTGTCGTCAGGCATGGGGGAATTGAGACTTTCCCTCACCCTAGGCCTATAAAATTTATGCCTGGTATGTTAGTATGTATGATTGGTTTCTAAATTGGGGTTTTAAATTAACTTAAATATTAGATTTGTTTACATTGTATTATTATTGCTGTGAGCCGCCCCGAGTCTGCGGAGAGGGGGCGGCATACAAATTTGATTAATAAATGAATGAATGAATGAATAAATAAATAAATTCATTCAATCATTTATTTATTGGATTTATATGCCGCCCTCACCAAGGACTACTTATCTGTCTGTCTGTCTACCTATCTACAGATATATATACTGTATATTCCTTTCGCCCTTCTAGGAAGGAAGAAGGGAAGGAAGGAAGGAAGGAAGGAAAGGAAGGAAGGAAGGAAGGAAAGGAAGGAAGGAAGGGAAGGAAGGAAGGAAGGGAGGGAGGGAGGGAAGGAAGGAAGGGCGGGACAGAGGGAGGAGGGAGGGAGGGAGGGAGGGAGGAAGGGAGGGAGGAAGGAAGAAGGAAGGAAGGAAGGAAGGAAGGAAGGAAGGAAGGAAGGAAGGAAGGAAGGAAGGAAGGAAGGAATCCATGGGAACCCAGCACGGAGAGAGACAGAGATCCCCAATCCGGCTTGGCTGTTTTACAGCGGGCGCCCGCGGGCTCCGGGCTGCAAATGCCTTCCATGTGCGCGCACGCGCTCCCTTACCCCCGTCCCCGCGCGCGCCCCCTCGCGGCCTTCCGGTCTCCTCCTCCTCCCGGCGCGGAAGCGCGCTTGCGTGGCGTCCGCGCGCGATCCCGAGACTTCCGTCGGGCCGAAGCCAACCGGAGCTGCCGCGGAAGGTACTTGCGGGGGGACGCCAGGTGGAGAACCCCGAAGCCTTTGGGGAAATGGGGGGGGGGGGAACCCTCCTTCCCTCCTGTCTATTTTTTTTGGGGGGGGCAAGAAGTGGGGGGGGGGGGCAGCTGGAGCTGCAACGCAAGTGCTTATTCTTGTGGGGGGGGGGGCTCCTCGCCTGCCTTCCTAGAACCCCCCCACCGCTCCCAAATTTCTCCTTGGGTCTGTTTGGGAGGGGCAGGAAAGCCCCCCCTCTGCTTTTTTGGGGAGAGGGGGGCATTGCACCTGCTGAGGTAAAAGGACTGGGGGGGGGTGTTCTTCCGGGTGGGGTGGGGGTTCACCAGATGCACCCCCCCCATATTTTGTCTGTCTTGCTAAATGGGGGTGTCATGAGAGGGAAGGAGCATTAACAGGACCCCCCCCTTGGTATTTTTTGGGGGGGCTGTTTATTTTTTCCAGGGTGGGGTAGAAGCAGAAGACACCCCCCAGAAAACACATGCAGGGAGAGCATTAACAGGACCCCTTCCTTGGGTTTTTTTTTTGGCTGTTTATTTTGGGCGGGGCAGGGGTAGAAGCAGAAGAGCCCCCCCAAAAAAATTAAAAAAGCATGGTGCATCCTATGGGCCTTTCCAATAGGGAGAGAAGCCCCCTCCTCAAATTGCAAGCTCTCTTTCCTTTCTGGTGGGGGGGGGGAGCGATGGATAGAACTGCTTAAAAATAACCCCCCCCATTGCACTGTAAAACCTCCCACGGATGAGCTCAAAATTTTGGGGAGGGGGCTGGAAGACCTGGGGAAGTTTCAGACCCCCTCCTGCTTAAAAATACCCCCCCCCCATTGCACTGTAAAACCTCCCAAGAAGGCCTCAAAATTACAGGGAGGGGAGGCCTGGGGAAGTTTAAGAGCCTTAAAATAAAATAACCCTCCTCCCATTTAAAAATAAAATACCCTCCCCCCCATTGCACTATAAAAACTCCCAAGGAAGGCCTCAAATTATGGGGAAGGGGCTGGAAGGCCTGGAGAAGTTTAAAAAGGCCCCCACTTGAAAATAAAATTAACCCCCCCCCCCCATTGCACTATAAAAACTCCCAAGGAAGGACTCAGAATTATGGGGAGGGGGCTGCAAGGCCTGGGGAAGTTTAAGAGCCTTAGAATATTATAACCCCCCTCCCCTTTAAAAATAGAATAATCCCCCCCATTGCGATTGTTAAACCTCCCCAAGGAAGGCCTCAAAATTATGGGGAGGGGTCCGGAAGGCCTGGGGAAGTTTAAGGGCCTTAAAATAAAATATCCCCCCTCCCATTTAAAAATAAAAGAACCACCCATTGCACTGTCAAGCCTCTCAAGGAAGGCCTCAAAATTATGGGGAGGGGGCTAGAAGGCCTGAGGTGATTTAAGAGCCTTAAAATAAAATAACCCCCCTCCCATTAAAAATAAATTGCACTGTAAAACCTCCAAAGCAGGCCTCAAAATTATGGGGAGTGGGGCAAAAGGAAGGAAGGGAGAAGCTGTTATTATCCTCACCCTCCCACTGCGAAAAAAACATCTGTAAACCTTACATAATCCAGACCCTGTTTGTGTGTTTGTGTAGCTCTGGAAAGAATGAAGTGTGTGTGTGTGTGTGTGTATTGTGTACTGTGTATATGGCTTTGCAGCTAGGCCTCGACTTAACCATGGTTTGTTTTGTGACTGAACTTATGGTGGTGCCGGGTCGTGGTCTTCGGTCGCCGGGTCCTAAATTGGGGACTGACTCGTATTTGCGATGTATTCACGTGACATCGATTCCCGTTTGCGACCTTTGAAGGGTGAAGCACGATTCCACTTAAGAAACGGGAGGGACTTGTACGGCTGCCTCAGATTCGCTTAGCGACGAAGGTTAAAAAAAACGAGACGAAATTCGCTTAGCAACAAAGGTTAAAAAGCTGAGGAGAAATTTATTTAGCGATGAAAGTTTAAAAAGTGAGGCGAAATTTGCTTCGCGACGAAGGATCAAAACGAGGCAAAATTCGCTTAGCGATGAAGGTTTAAAAACTGAGGAGAAATTCATTTAGCGCCGAAGGTTAAAAAACTGAGGCGAAATTTGTTTAGCGATGAAGGTTAAAAAACTGAGGCGAAACTCACTTAGCCGATGTCTCACTTAACGGCAGGTGCGTTGGCCTCAATGGCGATCGTGCGTCGCGGACTCCCTGAGTTTATTTGGGTCTTGTGAACGCAATCCCTCGGATGGGTTTACGAGGCCCCGCGTTTAAAAGGTTAATCCAGTTTAAAATACCCTGGATTGGATTGAGGATTAAATTTTTAAAAAATCCCCGGATCCTTGAAAGAAGCATCCAAGAGGGCGCCTGAGCATGCACAGAGCGCATTTCTTTCCCTTCATGGGTAGCGTCGTGTTCTTGTGAAGTTTTGAGCTGATTCTCCTTCCTTTTGGGTGGGTCCCTCTGGCGTTTTTCCCCTAAGCTCCCTCGCCCTGTCGGTTTTGGAGGGGTCGGTCTTGCGCCAGAGGAAAACGACAACAGCAACGACAACTGTAAGCGCCGCAGGACGGATGGTGGTTTTATCCAGTTTAACCTTCTGGGAGATTTAATTCCACGCCTTCCGTAAAACCAGCTGCTCCCGTGATTAGCCTCAGGCCTCCCAGCGGCTTTTGCCCCCCAGAGGGAACTGAACCGGGTTTTTTGGAAAGTCCCAGATAAGACCTCCCCAGTGCGCGTTTTCCTCTCTTGTTTTCCTCTCTTCACCCGTCCCTCCCCCCTTCCCTTCCCGTTCTCCTTTCCTCTCCTCCCCCTCTCCATTCCTTTCCTCTTTTCCTTTCTTTCCCCTTTTCCTTTCCTTTCCATTCCTTTTCTTCCTTTCCTCTTTTCCTTTCATTCTTCTCTCCTTTCCCTTTCCTTTTCTTTCCTCCTTTCCTTTTCCTTTCCATTCCATTCCTGTTTGTTTGTTTGTTTTGTTTGTTTGTTTGTTTATTTTATTAGATTTGTATGCCACCCCTCTCCAAGGACTCCTTTCCTCTTTTCCTTTCCTCTTTTCCTTTCCTTCTACATTTCCCTTCCTTCTCCTTCTCCCTTTCCTTTACTTCTTTCTTTCCTTTCCTCTCTTCCCCTTCCTTCTCCTTTCCTTTCCTTCTTCCTTTCCCTTCCTTCTTCCTTTTCCTTCCTTTTTCTTTTCCTTCCTTATCCCTTTCCGTCTTCCTTTACTTCTTTCTTTCCTTTCCTCTCTTCCCCTCCTTCTCCTTTCCTTTCCTTCTTCCTTTCCCTTCCTTCTTCCTTTTCCTTCCTTTTTCCTTTTCCTTCCTTATCCCTTTCCGTCTTCCTTTACTTCTTTCTTTCCTTTCCTCTCTTCCCCTTCCTTCTCCTTTCCTTTCCTTCTTCCTTTCCCTTCCTTCTTCCTTTTCCTTCCTTTTTCCTTTTCCTTCCTTATCCCTTTCCGTCTTCCTTTACTTCTTTCTTTCCTTTCCTCTCTTCCCCTTCCTTCTCCTTTCCTTTCCTTCTTCCTTTCCCTTCCTTCTTCCTTTTCCTTCCTTCTTCCTTTTCCTTCCTTATCCCTTTCCGTCTTCCTTTACTTCTTTCTTTCCTTTCCTCTCTTCCTTTCCTTCTTCCTTTCCTTTCCTCTCTTCCTTCTCCTTTCCTTCTTCCTTTCCTTCTTTCTTTCCTTTCCTTCTTCCTTTCCTTTCCTTCTTCCTTTTCCTTCCTTATCCCTTTTCCGTCTTCCTTTACTTCTTTCTTTCCTTTCCTCTCTTCCCTTTCCTTCTTCCTTTCATTTCCTCTCTTCCTTCTCCCTTTCCTTCTTCCTTTCCTTCTTTCTTTCCTTTCCTTCTTCCTTCCTTTCCTTCTTCCTTTTCCTTCCTTATCCCTTTCCGTCTTCCTTTACTTCTTTCTTTCCTTTCCTCTCTTCCCTTTCCTTCTTCCTTTCCTTTCCTCTCTTCCTTCTCCCTTTCCTCTCTTCCCCTTCCTTCTCCTTTCCTTTCCTTCTTCCTTTCCCTTCCTTCTTCCTTTTCCTTCCTTATCCCTTTCCGTCTTCCTTTACTTCTTTCTTTCCTTTCCTCTCTTCCCTTTCCTTCTTCCTTTCCTTTCCTCTCTTCCTTCTCCCTTTCCTTCTTTCTTTCCTTTCCTTCTTCCTTTCCCTTCCTTCTTCCTTTTCCTTCCTTATCCCTTTCCGTCTTCCTTTACTTCTTTCTTTCCTTTCCTCTCTTCCCTTCCCTTCTTCCTTTCCTTTCTCTCTTCCTTCTCCCTTTCCTTCTTCCTTTCCTTCTTTCTTTCCTTTCCTTCTTCCTTTCCTTTCCTTCTTCCTTTCCCTTCCTTCTTCCTTCTCCCTTTCCTTCTTCCTTTCCTTTCTTCCTTCTCCCTTTCCTTCTTCCTTTCCTTTTTTCTTTCCTTTCCTCTCTTTCCTTTCCTTCTTCCTTTCCTTTCCGTCTTCCTTTACTTCTTTCTTTCCTTTCCTCTCTTCCCTTTCCTTCTTCCTTTCCTTTCCTTCTTCCTTTCCCTTCCTTCTTCCTTCTCCCTTTCCTTCTTCCTTTACTTTCCTCTCTTCCCTTCTCCCTTTCCTTATTCCTTTCCTTCTTCCTTTACTTTCCTCTCTTCCTTCTCCTTTCCTTCTTCTTTACTTTACTTCTTCCTTTCCTTTCCTCTCTTCCCCTTCCTTCTCCTTTCCTTCTTCCTTCTCCCTTCCTTCTTCCTTTTCCTTCCTTCTCCCTTTCCGTCTTCCTTTACTTCTTTCTTTCCTTTCCTCTCTTTCCTTTCCTTCTTCCTTTCCTTTCCTTCTTCCTTTCCTTTCCTTCTTCCTTTCCCTTCCTTCTCCCTTTCCTTCTCCCTTTACTTTACTTCTTCCTTTCCTTTCCTCTCTTCCCCTTCCTTCTCCTTTCCTTCTTCCTTTCCCTTCCTACTTCTCCCTTTCCTTCTTCCTTTACTTTACTTGAATAGAATAGAATAGAATTTTATTGGCCAAGTGTGATTGGACACACAAGGAATTTGTCTTGGTGCATATGTGTTTCCAAGTCTGCGGAGAGGGGCGGCATACAAATCTAAATAATGAATGAATGAATGAATGAATGAATGAATGAATGAATGAATGAATGAATGAATAAATAAATAAATAAATAAATAAATAAATATGCTGTCAGCGTACATAAAATAAAATATACATTTGTCAAGAATCATGTGGTACAAGACTTAATGATTGTCATACTTCTTCCTTCTCCTTTCCTCCCATTGATCCCATTTTCTCTCCCTTCCCTCCCTCCTGCCCGGAAGAACTAAATTATCCCTTTTTCTCAACTGACCCCCTCCCCTGCTGCTAATCCTTGAGAATTGCCCACTGTCTTAAAACCTCTTTTTTCCATCTTAAATCCCTCTTACCATCTCTCTGTCTTTTCCAGAGGTGACCAGCCCAAACAGCCATCAAGATGTCCGACTCCAAGTATTTCACCACCACCAAAAAAGGTAACGTGGTGCCCGGGACCGGTCGTCCCTCGTCCTCCTTTTGGGCTCCGTTTGGGGGTTAAGTCGAGGACCCTCCTGTATTCGCAAACCCAAATTCTTTTTCCAGGGGAAATCTTTGAACTCAAGGCCGAACTGAACAGCGACAAGAAAGAGAAGAAGAAGGAGGCGGTGAAGAAGGTGATTGCGTCCATGACGGTTGGGAAGGATGTCAGGTAGGCCGAGCTCCTGGGAAGAGGTCAGCTGGCTTTCATGCCTAAGGCGGGGCTAGAACTCACCGTCTCCTGGCGATTGGCCCAAAGTCACCCAATTGGCTTCCATGCCTAAGGCGGGACTAGAACTCCCAGTCTCCTGGTGATTGGCCCAAAGTCACCCAATTGGCTTTCATGTCTAAGGCGGGACTAGAACTCCCCGTCTCCTGGTGATTGGCCCAAAGTCTCACCCATCTGGATTTTATGCCTAAGGCGGGACTAGAACTCTCTGTCTCTTGGTGATTGGCCCAAAGTCCCCCAGCTGTCTTTCATGCCTAAGACGGGACTAGAACTCCCAGTCTCCTGGTGATTGGCCCAAAGTCACCCAATTGGCTTTCATGTCTAAGGCGGGACTAGAACTCCCCGTCTCCTGGTGATTGGCCCAAAGTGTCACCCATCTGGATTTTATGCCTAAGGCGGGACTAGAACTCACCGTCTCCTGGCGATTGGCCCAAAGTCACCCAATTGGCTTCCATGCCTAAGGCGGGACTAGAACTCCCAGTCTCCTGGTGATTGGCCCAAAGTCCCACCCATCTGGATTTTATGCCTAAGGCGGGACTAGGACTCTCAGTCTCCTGGTGATTGGCCCAAAGTCACCCAATTGGCTTCCATGCCTAAGGCGGGACTAGAACTCCCAGTCTCCTGGTGATTGGCCCAAAGTCCCCCAGCTGTCTTTCATGCCTAAGGCGGGACTAGAATTCCCAATCTCCTGGTGATTGGCCCAAAGTCCCCTAGCTGGTTTTTCATGCCTAAGGCGGGACTCGAACCCATCTTCGGTTTCTCCTCCCAGCGCCCTCTTCCCGGATGTGGTGAACTGCATGCAGACGGACAACCTGGAGCTGAAGAAGTTAGTTTACCTGTATCTGATGAACTACGCCAAGAGTCAGCCAGACATGGCCATCATGGCGGTCAACACCTTCGTTAAGGTGAGTCCGGCTGGGCCTTTTGGGGGTGGGGGTGCTGGAGGGGAGCAGGGTGGGAGGTCAATCATGAAACTGACAAACGTATCTTCTTTTATGTACACTGGGAGCATCGGCACCAAAGACAAATTCGATGTGTGTCCAATCACACTTGGCCAATAAAAAATTCTATTCTATTCTTTTTTTAATGCTTTATTTATTCAATGTTTCATTTTTAAAACATTACAGTAATTTTACACACATCACAACCAATCTCTTATATCCATTTCATTCTATTATTATTATTTTATTTCATTCCACTCCATTCCTTTCTCCTATTCCACTCTACTCCTATTCTATTCTATTCTATTCCATTCTATTCTATCTTTTCTCTTATGTACACTGAGAGCATCTGCACCAAAGACAAATTCCTTGTGTGTCCAATTACACTTGGCCAATAAGGAATTCTGTTCTGTTCCGTTCCGTTCCACTCTACTCTACTCTACTCTACTCTATTCTATTTTCTATTCTATTCTATTCTTTTTTCATGCTTTATTTATTCAATGTTTCATTTTTAAAACATTACAGTAATTTTACACACATCACAACCAAACTCTTATATTATTTATTTATTTATTTATTTATTGGATTTGTATGCCGCCCCTCTCCAGAGACTCAGGGCAGCTAACAGCAACAATAAAGCAGTGTACAATAGTAGTCTGATGTTAGAAACAATTAAAAACCCATTAATATAAAAAAAAATTATATCCCTTTCATTCTATTATTATTATTATTCCATTTCATTCCACTCTATTCCATTCTCCTATTCTATTCTATTGAGATTCTATTCTATATTCTATTCTATTCTATTCTGGCAGAAACGGTTTGATTTTCTGCCTGGCAGCTTTCCTGGGATTTCACTAAGAGGAGAATCCTTTCGCTCCAAACCAAGGATCTCGCCGCCGGCAGAACCGCCTCCTGCAAACTGGCAGGCCGCCCCGTACAGTTTCTCTCAATTCTCACCAGGACTGCGAAGATCCGAACCCCCTCATCCGAGCCCTGGCGGTCCGTACGATGGGCTGCATCCGAGTGGACAAGATCACCGAGTATCTCTGCGAGCCGTTGCGGAAGTGCCTGAAGGATGAGGACCCCTACGTGCGGAAAACAGCCGCCGTCTGCGTGGCGAAGCTCCACGACATCAACGCCCAGCTGGTGGAGGACCAAGGATTCCTGGATACCCTGAAAGATCTCATCTCGGACTCCAACCCAATGGTGAGTGCTTCTTTCTTTGCGGGAGGTTGGGATGACCACTGTATAGAGCACTGGTGAGACCCCATTTGGAATAATACTGAGCAGGGACAGGTTACAAGCGGTGTGCCACAAGGGTCTGTTCTGGGTCCTATTCTTTTTAATATGTTTGTGAGCGACATAGGGGAAGGTTTGGTAGGGAAGGTTTGCCTATTTGCCGATGACTCTAAAGTGTGCAATAGGGTTGATATTCCTGGAGGCGTCTGTAATATGGTAAATGATTTAGCTTTACTAGATAAATGGTCAAAGCAATGGAAACTGCAGTTGAATGCTTCCAAATGTAAAATAATGCGCTTGAGCAAAAGGAATCCTCAATCTGAGTATTGCATTGGCAGTTCTGTGTTAGCAAAAACTTCAGAAGAGAAGGATTTAGGGGTCGTGATTTCTGACAGTCTCCAAATGGGTGAACAGTGCAGTCAGGTGGTAGGGAAAGCGAGTAGGATGCTTGGCTGCATAGCTAGAGGTATCACAAGCAGGAAGAGGGAGATTGTGATCCCGCTGTATAGAGCGCTGGTGAGACCACATTTGGAATAATACTGTGTCCAGTTCTGGAGACCTCACCTACAAAAAGAGATGGATCAAACTGAACGGAGTCCAAAGACGGGCTACAAAAATGGTGGAAGGTCTTCAGCATAAAACTTATCAGGAAAGACTTTATGGGCTCCATCTGTAGAGTCTGGAGGACAGAAGGAAAAGGGGGGACATGATTGAAACATTTAAATATGTGAAAGGGTTAAATAAGGTTCAGGAGGGAAGTGTTTTTAATAGGAAAGTGAACCCAAGAACAAGGGGACAAAATCTGAAGTTAGTTGGGGGAAAGATCAGAAGCAAAATGAGAAAATATTATTTGACTGTGAAAGAGTAGTAGATGCTTGGAACAAACTTCCAGCAGACGTGGTTGGCAAATTCACAGTCACTGGATTGAAACATGCCTGGGATAAACATAGATCCACCCTAAGATAAAATACAGGAAATAGTATAAGGGCAGACTAGATGGACCATGAGGTCTTTTTCTGCCATCAACCTTCTAGGTTTCAATATTTCTAAGGAAAGAAGGAAGGAAGGAAGGAAGGAAAGAAGGAGGAAGGAAGGAAGGAAGGAAGGAAGAATCCACAGTCACTGAATTTAAACATGCCTGGGATGAACCTAGATCCATCCTAAGATAAAATACAGGAAATAGTACAAGGGCAGAGTAGATGAACCCGGAGGTCTTTTTCTGCGGTCAATCTTCTGTGTTTCTATGTTTCCATAATCTTTTCATTAGGGCACTAAAACCTTTGGCTGGGTGCCAGTACTGTATTAGCTGGTAAGAATGTCCTTGAGCAAAGAAGTGGGAGGAGGGGAGGAAGAGATGGAGGGGAGGAGGGAGCAGAGGAGAGAGGACAAGAGGAGATCAAGCGAGGGGGAGGAGAAGGGAGGGGAGAGGAAGGGATCAAGAAACCTAGAAACATAGAAGATTGGCGGCAGAAAAAGACCTCCTGGTCCATCTAGTCTGCCCTTATACTATTTCTTGTATTTTATCTTAGGATGGATCTATATTTATCCCAGGTGTGTTTCAATTCAGTGACTGTGGATCCTTCCTTCCTTCCTTCCTTCCTTCCTTTTCTTTCCTTCCTTCTTTCCTTCCTCCCATCCTTCCTCATTCATAGAAACATAGAAGATTGACGGTCGAAAAAGACCTGGTCCATCTACTCTGCCCTTATACTATTTCCTATATTTTAAATTCAGTTCCTATGGATTTACCACCCACGTCTGCTGGAAGTTTGTTCCAAACATCTACTACTCTTTCACTAAAATAATATTTTCTCATGTTGCTTCTGATCTTTCCCCCAACTAACTTCAGATTGTGCCCTCTTTTTGGGGGGTTCCCTCCTGAACCTTATTTAACCCTTTAATATATTTAAATGTTTCAATTCCGTCCCCCCCTTTCCCTTCTGTCCTCCAGACTGTACAGATGGAGTTCATGAAGTCTTTCCTGATAAAGTTTGATGCTTAAGGCCTTCCACCATTCTTGTAACTCATCTTTGGACCCGTTCAATTTCATCCATATCTTTTTGTAGGTGAGGTCTCCAGAACTGGACACGGTCTTCCAAATGGGGTCTCACCAGGGCTCTATATAGCGGGGTCACAATCTCCCTCTTCCTGCTTGTGATACCTCTAGCTATGCAGCCAAGCTTTCTACTCGCTTTCCCTACCGAGAGAGGGAGAGGATTGAAAACGAATGGCGTTTCCATTTGCTTGAAAGTATGGTGTTCAGGGTTTGTTCTCCTTCGTTTAGGTGGTGGCGAATGCGGTCGCGGCCCTCTCGGAGATCGCCGAGTCCCACCCCAGCAGCAACCTGCTCGACTTGAACCCGCAGTCCATCAACAAGCTGCTGACCGCTCTGAACGAATGCACCGAATGGGGCCAGATCTTCATTTTAGACTGCCTGGCTAACTATATGCCCAAAGATGATCGTGAAGCTCAGAGGTAATGGAGGTGCAGCTTGGCTCTGTTTCCCCTTAAATAAGACCTCCCCTGATAATAAGGCCAATCGGGCTTTTGAGTGCATGGCAATAAGGGTCTTATTTTCAGGGAAAAACAGTAGATGATAGATGGATGATATATAGATAGAAATAGATAGATAGATAGATAGATAGATAGATAGATAGATAGATAGATAGATAGATAGATAGATAGATGATAGATAGATGATAGATAGATAGATAGATAGATAGATAGATAGATAGATAGAAAGAAAGAAAGAAAGTTTGCGGAGAGGGGCGGCATATAAATCCAATAAGTCTAAATCTATAATAGAGATAGAAATAGAAAGAAACATATTGATAGATGGATAGATAGATAAGATAGATTGGATGGATGGATAGATGGCTAAATAGATAGATAGATAGATAGATAGATAGATAGATAGATAGATAGAAAGATGAAGATATAATAGAGATAGAAATAGAAAGAAACATATTGATAAGTGGATAGATAAAGATAGATTAGATGGATGGATAGATAGATAGATAGATAGATAGATAGATAGATAGATAGATAGAAATATGAGATAGATAGATAGATAGATAGATAGATAGATAGATAGATAGATAGATAGATAGATAGATAGATAGATAGATAGATAGATAGATAGATATCCTGTTTCCCCCATTTTCAGGGATGACTTATTTGGGGGGGGGGAAGGATTTATTTTTGTGGGAGGGATTTATTTTCAAGGAGGGCTTTTTTTGGAGGAGGGATAATTTTTTAGGGGAAGGGTTTATTTTCACAAGAGGGCTTATTTTCTAGGAAGAGTTTATTTTCAGGGGAAGTGCTTGTTTTGGGGGAGGGCTTTTTGGGAGGAAGGATTATTTTTGGGGAAGAGTTTGTTTTCAGGGGAAGGGCTTATTTTCACAGAGGGTTTATTTTTGGAGGAGGGCTTATTTTTGGGAGAAGGGTTTATTGTCAGAGGAGGGCCTAATTTCAGGGAAAGACGGTAGAGGTCAACTGGATGACCGCAAAGCCAAGCCAGAGCTGAGATCCGTTCCCTGAGTCTCAAAGAGACCTCTGTCCCTTCCTTCTTTTTCCAGCATCTGTGAGCGGGTGACCCCCCGGCTGTCACACGCCAACTCCGCCGTGGTCCTTTCCGCCGTGAAGGTGTTGATGAAGTTCACGGAGATGCTTTCAAAGGATCTAGATTATTACGGGACTCTGCTGAAGAAGCTGGCCCCCTCCACTTGTCACTCTACTCTCCGCCGAACCGGAACTTCAATATGTAGCCCTCCGGAACATCAACTTGATTGTGCAAAAAAGGTGAATTTCTCTTGCACATCTGGGGATGGGTGGGAAAGGGACCAGCATTCCTAGCAGTAGGCTGGCTGGATTCACACTCAACACCGTGTTGTAAGAATGGTTTCGCTCAGCCTCGAAGTTCTAAGTTGTCAGTTAAAGCGAGGTCCCTAGCCATCCATGGCTTCGCTTAACGACTCCAGATTCACTTCCCGACTGTGCTTAACGACTACTGTAAAACAGATCATAAAATTATCTCCATTGCAATATCATTTATTTATTTCATTTATTTTTATTTATTTATTCATTTGTCTAATACACAAATACATAGGAAGAAAAACAGACATATAAGGGTAAAGTGAACTTAGAGGAGAAGATATATGAAAGAAAGAAAATATATATGATAAGTGAGAGGAAGGAAAGACAATTGGACAGGGGACGAAAGGCACACCAGTGCACTTATGTACGCCCCTTACTGGCCTCTTAGGAACCTGGAGAGGTCAATCGTGGAGAGTCTAAGGGAGAAATGTTAGGGGTTAGGGGTTGACACAATTGAGTCCGGCAATGAGTTCCACGCTTCGATAACTTTATTGTAGATGGACCATGAGGTCTTTTTCTACCGTCAGACTTCTATGTTTCTATTGTGCCCTATTATTATTATACACTGCTCAAAAAATAAATAAATAAAGGGAACACTCGAACAACAGAATATAACTCCAAGTAAATCAAACTTCTGTGAAATCGAACTGTCCACTTAGGAAGCAACACTGATTGACCATCAATTTCACCTGCTGTTGTGCACATTCAACTTTATACAGAACGAAGTATTCAATAGAGAATATTTCATTTATTCAGATCGGGGATGTCTTATTTGAGTGTTCCCTTTATTTTTTTGAGCAGTGTATATGTTTGAACATTATATATTTCTATATAATGGTCTATATTATATACACAGCTCAAAGAAAATAAAGGGAACACTTAAACAACACAATATAACTCCCAAGTAAATCAAACTTCTGTGAAATCAAACTGTCCACTTAGGAAGCAACACTGATTGACCATCAATTTCACATGTTCTCAGCCCATTCAACTTCGTACAAAACAAAGTATTCAATGAGAATATTTCATTCATTCAAATCTAGGATATGTTCTTTGAGTGTTCCCTTTATTTTTTTGAGCAGTATAATATAAAAAAAGATTGTTTTCAGTAGATTGAGTCACCCATTTCTTTTTCAACCTCTGTTTCATTTGTATTACAGTCGGCCTTCTCCAGGTCCCGTTGACTAAACAATGTCGTCTGGCGGGATCCAGGGGAAGAGCCTTCTCTGTGGCGGCCCCAGCACTCTGGAATCAACTTTATGTGCTTTTTTAACATATTGGATTTGTGATATTGTATTTTGTTGTGAGCCGCTCTGAGTCCTCGGAGAGGGGCGGCAGACAAATCTAATAAATAATAATAATAATTATTATTATTACATGCATAAATATCTAGTTTATTTTATTTATTTATTTATTTATTTATTTATTTATTTATTTATTTATTTCGACTTCTGTGCCGCCCAGTCCTGAAGGACTCGGGTTATTCTGATATTGGCAACTTTTAAGACTTGTGGACTTTTAACTCCCAGCTGGCTGGAGAATTCTGGGAGTTGAAGTCCGCAAGTTTTAAAGTTTGGGGCCCCCTGACTTTAACCTGGATGGAAAAAACACGGCAGTCGAATTTCATTATTTCCTCACTTCTTCTTCTCTTTTCTTCTCCAGGCCTGAAATCCTCAAGCACGAGATGAAAGTTTTCTTTGTGAAGTACAACGACCCAATCTACGTCAAGCTGGAGAAGCTGGACATTATGATCCGCCTGGCCTCTCAGGCCAACATCGCACAGGTAGAGTCCTTAAAAATGAAACTTCCACCTACCTGCTTTGCAAATCTCATCCGACCCATCAGAGATCCAGCCAGGCCTTTCAGAAACATGCAGAGTTTTGGGAAGGAAACCCCAAATTTGGTAGGGGTTTGGTGCGGAAGCAAAAAAAATAACCAAAATCTTGTGCATGAATGCCCTCACGAGATTTTTGAGCCACTCCGAATCCTCGGAAAAGGGTGGCATACAAATCTAATAAATTATTATTACTAATACTACTACTATTATTATTATTATTATTATTATTATTATTATTATTATTATTATTATTATTATTATGCAGGTGCATGAGATTTTGCGGGCGCACGAGATTTTGCCAATTTTTTTGCTTCTCACTTTCTCGGAGAGAGAAACGGCTGCCTTTGTGCTAACCTGTCCGGCCTCCATTCCCCTCCTTGTCCCTTTGCAGGTTCTTGCCGAGTTAAAGGAATACGCAACCGAAGTGGACGTGGATTTTGTCAGGAAAGCGGTCCGAGCCATCGGCCGATGCGCCATTAAGGTTGAGGTGAGACCTTGGCGGGAAAGGACAGCAGGCCTCTAAATTCTCACTGTCTCCTCGCTTCCTCCTTCCCCCCCTTCCCGTTAATGATTTAGACCCTCCGCCAACGTCTTGACTGACTCAACCTGGTTTGGTTTTCTTCTTTGTAAATTTACCCCCCCCCTTCCCTCTTCTTCCCCCGTTTCCAGCAATCTGCCGAGCGCTGTGTGAGCACGTTGTTGGATCTCATCCAGACCAAAGTCAACTACGTGGTGCAGGAAGCGATTGTGGTCATCAAGGACATTTTCCGCAAGTACCCAAACAAGTAAGGAACCCCCTTTTTTAAATTTTTTATTTAATTTTATTTTTTTCTTGGCTTGAGGAATTGGGTATTTGCTAAGGACTGCAGGCTGCAGGCAGCTGACTGCAATTTGGGCAGTTCGAATCTCGACAGGCTCAAGGTCAACTCAGCCTTCCCTCCTTCCGAGGTGGGTCAAGTGAGGATCCAGACTGTAGGGGGCAATATATGCTGACTCTGCAAACCGCTTAATAAGGTCTGTAAAAGCTCAGTACATAAGTCAATGTTCTATTGCCCTTCCTCCCTCCCTCCCTCCCTCCCTCCCTCCCTTCCTTCCTTCCTTCCTATTTTTCTTCCTTCCCCTCCCTCCCTCCCTCCTTCCTTCCTTCCTTCCTATTTTTCTTCCTTCTTTCCCTCCCTCCCGCCCTCCCTTCTTCCTTCCTTCCTCCCTCCCTCCTTCCTTCCTTCCCTCCTTTCTTCCTTCCTTCCTATTTTTCCTTCCTTTGTTCTCTTCCTCCCTCCTTCCTTCCTTCCTATTTTTCTTCCTTCCTTCCCTCCCTCCCTCCTTCCTTCCTTCCTTCCTTCCTATTTTTCTTCCTTCCCTCCCTTCTTCCTTCCTTCCTTCCTATTTTTCTTCCTTCCCTCCCTTCTTCCTTCCTTCCTTCCTTCCTTCCTATTTTTCTTCCTTCCTTCCTTCTTTCCTATTTTTTCCTTCCTTCCCAGATATGAAAGTGTGATCGCTACCTTGTGCGAGAACCTGGACTCCCTCGACGAACCGGAAGCCCGAGCCGCCATGATCTGGATCGTGGGAGAATACGCAGAGCGCATTGACAACGCGGATGAGCTGCTGGAGAGCTTCCTGGAGGGATTCCATGATGAAAGCACCCAGGTGCTGGGCCTCAGCGGCGGGTTAGGTCCGGGGTCTGGGAGAACCCCCGAATACCTCCTCCTCGTCTGAGCCTTCAGCAAGAAACCAATCGGCTGCCTCTCTTTAACCTCGGATCCGTTTCTCGCCCGCTTAGGTCCAGCTTCAGTTGCTGACGGCCATCGTGAAGCTCTTTCTTAAGAAGCCCACCGAGACGCAAGAGCTGGTTCAGCAGGTGTTGAGCCTGGCCACGCAGGTACAAAAACCTGGCTCCCCTCCCGGCCACTGAAAAAGCCCACCCAAAGCCCTTTTCCAGGGCTGTTATAACTTTGAACGGACACTAAATGGGGCGGTTGTAAATCTGGTGACCCTGAGGATGCCGTCATAATTGTGAAAACATACGGATCAAATTGAATGGGTCCAAAGACGGGCTACAAAAATGGTGGAAGGTCTTAAGCATCAAACTTATCAGGAAAGACTTCATGAACTCCATCTGTACAGTCTGGAGGACAGAAGGAAAAGGGGGGACACGATCGAAACATTTAAAGGGTTAAATAAGGTACAGGGGGAAGTGTTTTTAATAGGAAAGTGAACACAAGAACAAGGGAGCACAATCTGAGGTTAGTTGGGGGAAAGATCAGAAGCAGCGTGAGAAAATATTTGACTGAAAGAATCGTAGATGCTTGGAACAAACTTCCAGCAGGCATGGTTGGTCAATCCAGAGTAACTGGATGTAAACCTAAGCAAGATAAAGTACAGGAAATAGTATAAGGGCAGACTAGATGGACCAGGAGGTCTTTTTCTGCCGTCAATCTTCTAGGTTTCTATGAATGAGGAAGGGAGGGAGGAAGGAAAGAAAGAGAAGGAACAGAAAGAAGGAAGGAAGGGAAAGAAGGAAGGAAGAATCCACAAAGTAACTGAATTTAAACATGCCTGGGATAAACATAGATCCATCCTAAGATAAAATTCAGGAAATAGTATAAGGGCAGACTAGATGGACCAGGAGGTCTTTTTCTGCCGTCAGTCTTCTGTGTTTCTATGAAAAGTGGACGTAAGTGTGAAAAACGGTGCTAAATCACTTTTTTCAGGGCAGTTGTAACTTTGAACAGTCACTAAATCATTGTTTAAAGACCCCGTAATCTCTTACGGGGTGATGCTGAGGCAACTGAATGGAGCCGAGTATGTACTGGCCCGTTGCCTTTCCTATCCCCAGTACGGAGTTTTGCTCAGCAGATATCTATTCTCATTGTGGCCAGAGAGATATATATCTGCTTCTACCTACCGTTTGAACGGTCACTAAATGAAGCCGAGGGCTAAATAAATTATTTCCCTCCCTCTTTCTTCCCCTCTCTCCCAACCTGGTAGGATTCGGACAACCCCGACTTGAGGGACCGGGGCTACATCTACTGGCGCCTGCTCTCGACGGATCCCGTGGCAGCCAAGGAGGTGGTCCTGGCCGAAAAGCCTCTTATTTCCGAGGAGACCGACCTGATCGAGCCGACCCTGCTGGACGAGTTGATCTGCTACATCGGCACCCTGGCCTCCGTCTACCACAAGCCTCCCAGCGCCTTCGTGGAGGGGAGCAGAGGCGTCGTTCACAAAAGCCTCCCGCCCCGGACAGGCTCGTAAGTCGGGTTCCGAAATCCCCGCCGATTCATTGACATTGGCCACAGCTTATAAAGAGAATTGGTACAAAATATTTTATAGGTAGCATATAACACCTATACAATTACAGTGGTACCTCGTGATATGAACCCCTTGTCGTACGAACTTTTCGAGATACGAACCCGGGGTTTGGATTTTTTTTGCCTCTTCTTATGAACTTTTTTCGCCGCCACCGCCGGTGGGAAACCCCACCTCCGGACTTCCGTTGCAAGCGGAGCGCCCGTTTTTGCACTGCTGGGATTCCCCTGCTGAGATTCCCCTGAGAATCCATGGGAAACCCCACCTCCGGACTTCCGTTGCAAGCGGAGCGCCCGTTTTTGCACTGCTGGGATTCCCCTGCTGAGATTCCCCTGAGAATCCATGGGAAAACCCACCTCCGGACTTCTGTGTTTTCGCGATGGTGCGATTTCGCTGAGGCTTCCCTCCCTGGGAAACCCCACCTCTGGACTTCCGTTGCAAGCGGAGCGCCCGTTTTTGCACTGCTGGGATTCCCCTGCTGGGATTCCCCTGAGAATCCATGGGAAACCCCACCTCCGGACTTCCGTTGCAAGCGGAGCGCCTGTTTTTGCACTGCTGGGATTCCCCTGCTGGGATTCCCCTGAGAATCCATGGGAAAACCCACCTCCGGACTTCTGTGTTTTCGCGATGGTGCGATTTCGCTGAGGCTTCCCTCCCTGGGAAACCCCACCTCTGGACTTCCGTTGCAAGCGGAGCGCCCGTTTTTGCACTGCTGGGATTCCCCTGCTGGGATTCCCCTGAGAATCCATGGGAAAACCCACCTCCGGACTCCTGTGTTTTCGCGATGGTGCGATTTCGCTGAGGCTTCCCTCCCTGGGAAACCCCACCTCTGGACTTCCGTTGCAAGCGGAGCGCCCGTTTTTGCACTGCTGGGATTCCCCTGCTGGGATTCCCCTGAGAATCCATGGGAAAACCCACCTCCGGACTTCTGTGTTTTTGCGATGGTGCGATTTCGCTGAGGCTTCCCTTGCTGGGAAACCCCACCTCCGGACTTCCGTTGCAAGCGGAGTGCCCGTTTTTGCGCTGCTGGGATTCCCCTGCTGGGATTCCCCTGAGAATCCATGGGAAAACCCACATCCGGACTTCTGTGTTTTTGCAATGGTGCGATTTCGCTGAGGCTTCCCTCGCTGGGAAACCCCACCTCTGGACTTCCGTTGCAAGTGGAGCGCTCGTTTTTGCACTGCTGGGATTCCGCTGCTGGGATTCCCCTGAGAATCCATGGGAAACCCCTCCTCCGGACTTCTGTGTTTTTGCGATGGTGCGATTTCGCTGGGAAACCCCACCTCTGGACTTCCGTTGCCAGCGGAGCGCCCGTTTTTGCACTGCTGGGATTCCCCTCCTGGGATTTCCTTACAGCATGGCTGAAGTCAGGAGGTGGGGTTTCCCAAGCAGGGGAGCTTCAGGGGAATCCCACCAGCGCAATAACAGGCACTTTGGCTTGAAAAAGGGTTAAATTTGTAAGACAAGGTATCACTGTACTGGGAACAACACATGAAAAGTATGAAAAAGGCCAAACATACTTAATTCTACATATAAGAACAGCGGTATGCGTGTGTCAAAAGAAAGAAATATTTTAATAATAATAATAGTAATTAATAATAATAATAATAATTATTATTATTATTTTTGAAACCTCCCCCCATGTCTCTTCCATTAACACAGCAGCGAGAGTGCTGAAAGTCCAGATGTTTCCGCGGGGGTGCCGCCTTCGGAGCAACCGGCCGTCATCCCCACCCAGGGGGATCTGTTGGGGGACCTCTTGAACCTTGACCTCGGACCCCCCGTCAGCAGCCCCCCGGTTGCTGCCTCCTCGGTGCAGATGGGAGCCGTGGACCTTCTCGGCGGTGGCTTGGATAGCCTGGTATGTTTCGCTTAGCATCGCGCCGGTTGGCGGCCTCCGAATCCAGAGAAGCTTTTGCCCCCCAAAATTTAAAAAATTAAGAAAAAGATCTAGAAGGTTGCACATTTCTCTGACCTTGTAAGAGAAGCCCCTGCAAGTGACAGTGTCGTTGCAGTAAAATAATAATAATAATAATAATAATAATAATAATAATAATAATAATAATGCAGATGAGTATATTTTTCTTTTTGCTTTTGGAAAGAAAGAAAGAAAGAGTAAACTTGCCAATTTCTATGAAGCCTCCTAGGATTCTATTCCATCCCATCCTATTCCAATTTAATTCTCTCCTGTTCCATTCATTTTCTATATTCTATTCATTTTCTATATTCTATTTTATATTCTATTCATTTTCTATATTCTATTTTATATTCTATTCATTTTCTATATTCTATTTTATATTCTATTCATTTTCTATATTCTATTTTATATTCTATTCATTTTCTATATTCTATTTTATATTCTATTCATTTTCTATATTCTATTTTATATTCTATTCATTTTCTATATTCTATTTTATATTCTATTCATTTTCTATATTCTATTTTATATTCTATTCATTTTCTATATTCTATTTTATATTCTATTCATTTTCTATATTCTATTTTATATTCTATTCATTTTCTATATTCTATTTTATATTCTATTCATTTTCTATATTCTATTTTATATTCTATTCATTTTCTATATTCTATTTTATATTCTATTCATTTTCTATATTCTATTTTATATTCTATTCATTTTCTATATTCTATTTTATATTCTATTCATTTTCTATATTCTATTTTATATTCTATTCATTTTCTATATTCTATTTTATATTCTATTCATTTTCTATATTCTATTTTATATTCTATTCATTTTCTATATTCTATTTTATATTCTATTCATTTTCTATATTCTATTTTATATTCTATTCATTTTCTATATTCTATTTTATATTCTATTCATTTTCTATATTCTATTTTATATTCTATTCATTTTCTATATTCTATTTTATATTCTATTCATTTTCTATATTCTATTTTATATTCTATTCATTTTCTATATTCTATTTTATATTCTATTCATTTTCTATATTCTATTTTATATTCTATTCATTTTCTATATTCTATTTTATATTCTATTCATTTTCTATATTCTATTTTATATTCTATTCATTTTCTATATTCTATTTTATATTCTATTCATTTTCTATATTCTATTCTATGCCAACTTGCAGGGCAGCTTTTTCCAGATGGCTAAGAATGGTGTGTGTGTGCGTGCACAAACTCACACACACACACACCAGTGGGAACCCTCTGTAGCATGTGGGCTAGCTTTTCCCTGTTGTGTTGCTGAGCAAACTAACTTTTCACCCCTCCCTTCTTGTCTCCTTTCTCCCCATTTTGCCCTCCCCTGTCTTCCTTCCTTCTTTTCTCCCTCCCTCCCACTCTCTTCCTTTCCTCTCTCTCTCCTTCCTTCTTTCTTTTTTTCTTTCTTTCTTTCCTTCTCCCACTTCCTTCCTTTCCCCTCCCTCTTTCCTTCCTGCCTTTCCTTCCTTCCTTCTTTTCTCCCTCCCTCCCCCTCTCTTCCTTTCCCTCCCTCCCCCTCTCTTCCTTTCCCTCCCTCCCCCTCTCTTCCTTTCCTCTCTCCTTCCTTCCCTCTTTCTTTTTTTCTTTCTTTCTCCCTCCCTCCCCCTCTTCCTTTCCTCTCTCTCTCCTTCCTTCCTTCCCTCTTTCTTTCTCCCTCCCTCCCCCTCTCTTCCTTTCCTCTCTCTCCTTCCTTCTTTCTTTCTTTCTCCCTCCCTCCCACTCTCTTCCTTTCCTCTCTCTCTGCTTCCTTCCCTCTTTCTTTCTTTCTCCCTCCCTCCCCCTCTCTTCCTTTCATCTCTCTCTCCTTCCTTCCTTCCTTCCCCCTTTCTTTCTTTCTTTCTCCCTCCCCCTCTCTTCCTTTCCTCTCTCTCTTCTTCCTTCCTCCCCTCTTTCTTTCTCCCTCCCTCCCTGTTCCTTTCTTTCCCCTCCCACTTTCCTTCCTCTCCTTCCTTCCTTCCCTCCCTCCCTTCCTCCCTTCCTTCCTTCCTTTTTTCTTTCTCCTGCTGTTGCTGCTACTACTGTTCTTCTCTTCGCCTCCCGCTCCCCTGCTTCTCTTTCAAGATGGGGGAAGAACCCGAAGGGGTAGGTTTCCGCTCCTCCTTTCCCGTTACCCTAAGCCTGCCACCACCACCCCTCACCCTCTCCCCTTTGGGCAAAGTTGGGGGGCGTGGAGATGTGGGCGGACATACGATCGAGGTGCCCCAACAACCAGGGCTCCTTGTTTGATATGGGATGAATCTACTAATCCAAGTCGGTCATTGGATTCTCTGTTAGTTGGAGGGACAAAGGACTTCATTCCTTGGAATCCTTTGCAAGGGATCTCTTGGGTTCCCGGATTTTTTTTTTGGGTGGGGTGTGTGTTCTTCTACCCATTTTTTTTGCAACAGCGTTTCGCCCCCCATTGCGAACGCCCTCCCTTCCGTTCTTCTCCTGCAGATGGGAGGGCCCAGTTTTGCAGCCCCCAGTACGGTCATGCCCTCCAACCTGGGAGGACCCCTCGGAGGCGGGCTGGGAGACCTCTTTGACCTGGCCGGAGGCGTGAGCAACCTGTCGGGGTCCCACGTTGCTACCAAAACCGTGAGTAGCTTTCCTCTTGTAGGATCTCTTGTAGGGCTGTGTGAAAAGATATGGATCAAATTGAACGGGTCCAAAGACGGGCTACAGAAATGGTGGGAGGCCTTAAGCACAAAACTGATCAGGAAGGACCTCATGAACTCCATCTGTCTAGTCTGGAGGACAGAAGGAAAAGGGGGGACATGATTGAAACATTTAAATACGTTAAAGGGTTAAATAAGGTTCAGGAGGGAAGTGTTTTTAATAGGAAAGTGAACACAAGAACAAGGGGACACAACCTGAGGTTAGTTGGGGGAAAGATCAGAAGCAACGTGAGAAAATATTATTTGACTGAAAGAATCGTAGATGCTTGGAACAAACGTCCAGCAGACGTGGTTGGTCAATCCACAGTCACTGAATTTAAACATGCCTGGGATAAGCATAGATCCACCCTAAGATAAAATACAGGAAATAGTATAAGGGCAGACTAGATGGACCATGAGGTCTTTTTCTGCCATCAGTCTTCTATGTTTCTATAAATGAGGAAGGACGGGTGGAAGGAAAGAAGGAAGAAAGGGAAGGAAGGAAGGAAAGAAAGAGAGAAGGAAGGAAGGAAAGAGGGAAGGAAGGAAAGAAAGAGAAGGAAGGAAAGAAAGAAAGAGAAGGAAGGAAGGAAGGAAAGAAAGAGAAGGAAGGAAAGAAAGAGAAGGAAGGAAGGAAAGAAAGAAAGAGAAGGAAGGAAGGAAAGAAAGAAAGAGAAGGAAGGAAAGAAAGAGAAGGAAGGAAAGAAAGAGAAGGAAGGAAAGAAAGAAAGAGAAGGAAGGAAAGAAAGAAAGAGAAGGAAGGAAAGAAAGAGAAGGAAGGAAGGAAGGGAAAGAAGGTAGGAAGAATCCACAGTCACTGAATTTTAACATGCCTGGGATAAACATAGATCCATCCTAAGATAAAATACAAGAAATAGTACAAGGGCAGACTAGATGGACCAGGAGGTCTTTTTCTGCCGTCAATCTTCTATGTTTCTCATCAGTTAAGTTAGAAAGCCATCTCTGATGAACAAGAGTTTGCTCCAATTGCCACGATCCATCCTTTAGATACTTTTGGCCTGGTGCAGGGGTAGGCAAAGTTGGCTCTTCTATGACACATGGACGTCAACTCCCAGGATTCCTGACCAAGCATGATTGTCTCAAGAATTCTGGGAGTTGAAGTCCACAAGTCATAGAAGAGCCAACTTTGTCTACTCCTGGCCTGGTGGGTTGACTCTTGGGCATCTTTCTGGAGGACCTTGGTGGCCCAACCTTGCGTGGCCTTCTCTGGTTTTAGGTGTGGCTCCCCGCGGTAAAGGCCAAAGGCCTGGAGATCTCAGGAACGTTCAGTCGCCGGGCCGGCTCCCTCTCCATGGACCTCACGTTGTCCAACAAAGCCTTGCAGGTCATGTCGGATTTCGCCATCCAGTTCAACCGGAACAGGTAAAAACCATCGTCACCCCTCTATAAACACACCTGTTGGGCAGCCTCTGATGATGACGATCGCCATTATCCTGAGCGGCTGGCTCGATGATGCCGAATCCTCTAAGAAGTTGGCTGAAGAGGCATACCAGCAGCGTGGCCTTACTCCGAGGCCCAGAATCCCCAGCCAACTAGGTTGGAGAAGGCTCCAGTAGTTGCCCATCAAATTGAATGTAGCTAACGAAGTCCCACCTTTGTTTTATTGATTCTTTTTTAATTTTAATAGTAATCGTGTTCGGTTCTTTTTTTCTTTTCATTACTATAACTTTTTCCCCGCAGTTTATAAGTCTTTTTTTTAATATTAGCTACGAAGAGGCCGTACAGTGATCCCTCGATTTTCGCGATCCCGAGCTTCACGAAACGCTATATCGCGATTTTTCCCACCCGATGACGTCACTCTCTTCCTTCCTTTCTCATCTTTCTTTCTCTCTCTCTTTCTCTATCCTGCTTCTTCCTCTCTCACACTCTCTTCCTCCCTCTCTCATCTCTTTCTTTCCTTCTCTCTCTTTCTCTCCCCCTCTTGCTGGCGGGCGGCGGGCGGGGATTCCCCTTTGCGTGGGCGGCGGGGAAACCCCGATCTTTGTCTCCTCGCTGCTGCCGCCGAGCACATGAGCTGCTGGGTGGCCGCAGCAGCAGCGAGCAGACGAAGATCGGGGTTTCCCCGCCGCCCACGCAAACTCCACCATCTGCGCATGCGCGGCCATGGAAAAAGGGCGCGCATGCGCAGATGGTGTTTTTACTTCCGCAACCCTACATCGCGAAAAATCGATTATCGCGAGGGGTCTTGGAACGGAACCCTCGCGATAATGGAGGGATCACTGTATAGGGGTTTTTAGTTATTTTAAGGAGAATGTATAAAAATGGGGAGTAGGCATAATGGCCTATCTGGATTTATCTCCGGGACCGCCTTCTGCCGCACGAATCCCAGCGACCAATTAGGTCCCACAGAGTGGGCCTTCTCCGGGTCCCGTCGACTAAACAATCTCGTTTGGCGGGACCCAGGGGAAGAGCCTTCTCTGTGGCAGCCCCGGCCCTCTGGAACCAACTCCCCCCAGAGATCAGAATAGCCCCCACCCTCCTTGCCTTTCGCAAGCTTCTTAAAACCCACCTCTGTCGTCAGGCATGGGGGAACTGAGATATTCTTTCCCCCTAGGCTTCTACAATTTATGTACGGTATGTTTGTATGTATGATTGGTTTTAAAATAAGGGTTTTTAGCTTCTTTAGTATTGAATTGTCGTATGTTGTTTTTACCACTGTTGTTAGCCGCCCCGAGTCTATGGAGAGGGGCGGCATACAAATCCAATTGAAATGAAGAGGAAATTAATTTAATAAGATTAAAAGGAAATCAACGTGGAATTCGATTAGTAGAAAATTGGATATCTAGATGACAAAATTAGAGGTCAAGGCTGGGAGGTTTGATGAATACAGTACTGGAAGTAATTAATTTGGAACTAGTAATTTTTGGGGTGCAATTATATTTGTTTTACTAATTTGATACTGTTTTTATTGTAATATGAAGGTAGGTATTTTTAAAACGTATTGAAAAAAGTTTGTATGGAGGGAAAAATAAAAAAAAATTACACCCCCACCCCCCCCAAAATTGAATGCGGCTTTCACTTTATTTTATTTTGTTTTATTATTTTATTTTATTGTTTTATTTTATTTTATTTATTATTTTATTTTAATTAATTGTATTTTATTCTATGTATTTTATTTTGTATTTTATTTATTATTTCATTTTAATTAATTGTATTTTATTCTATTTATTTTATTTTGTATTTTATTTATTATTTCATTTTAATTAATTGTATTATTTTTAATTTGTTATTTTATTTTAATTATTTTATTTAATTATTTTATTATATTTATTGTATTTTATTTTTGTTTGTTTTATTTATTTTATTTTTTAAAAATGTATGAAAAATACAAATGCCCGACCTACGAACGCCCCAGTTTCAAGGCTCAACGCCACAGGTTAGATGCTCGTTTTATGGCTACATACAAGTCCAATAAACAAATAAATAATTGGGAGGAGATGGGTGATAGGAATGATGGGGAAAAAAGTAGCAGTAGTAGTAGTGCAGACTTCGTATATGGTTTGACAGTGTGGAGGAAATTATTTGTTTAGCAGAGTGATGGCATTTGGGGAAAAACATTGTTTGGGAGATCTGTGCCAGGCAATTTGACCCCGTCAAGGAAGGGCATAATTCATGTTTACAGCCGTTTTCTGTCCTGTCCACCAACATATGGGTCACCTGTCTCTCTCTCTCCGGCCGTTTCTCCCCAGCTTCGGTTTGGCCCCCGCTGCCCCTCTGCAAGTCCACACCCCCCTCGCCCCCAACCAGAACGTGGAGATCTCTCTTCCCCTCAACACTGTGGGTTCAGTCATGAAGATGGACCCCCTGAATAACCTACAGGTGAGCCCAAAGGGCCAACGGAGGAGGAGCGGAGGGTCTTTTAAGAGGCCGGGCAGCAGTTGAGGGCCCAAGACTTGTAGGGATGGCGTCTTTGGGGGGAAAGAAGTGGGTGTATCTCACAGGGAGCAGAAGTTCATTCTATAAACACCTGGAACCAGTTTGGGTTAGTGGTTAAACTACCGGCCTAGAAACTAGGAGACGGGGAGTTCTAGTCCCAGTTAGGAATGAAAGCTGACTAGGTAACTTTGGACCAATCTCAAGGAGATTTTAGTCCCATTAACTGGGTGACTTTGGGCCAATCACCAGGCGACTGTGACTTCTAGTTCCACCTTAAGTATGAAAGCTGGCTGGATGACTTTCGGCAAATTACCAGGTGTCGATGACTTCTAGTTCCACCTTAGGCATGAAAGCCAGTTGGGTGACTTTGGGCCAGTCATCAGGTGACTGTGAGTTCTAGTTCCACTTTAAGTATGAAAACCAGCTGGGTGACTTTGGGACAATCACCAGGTGACTGTGAGTTCTAGTTCCACCTTAAGTATGAAAACCAGCTGGGCGACTTTGGGCCAATCACCAGGTGTTGGTGAATTCTAGTTCCACCTTAAGTATGAAAACCAGCTGGGTGACTTTTGGCCTATCACCAGGTGTTGGTGAATTCTAGTTCCACCTTAAGTATGAAAACCAGCTGGGTGACTTTGGGCCTATCACCAGGTGTTGGTGAATTCTAGTTCCACCTTAAGTATGAAAACCAGCTGGGTGACTTTGGGCCAATCACCAGGTGTGGGTGAATTCTAGTTCCACACTAAGTATGAAAACCAGCTGGGCGACTTTTGGCCTATCACCAGATGTTGGTGAATTCTAGTTCCACCTTAAGTATGAAAACCAGCTGGGCGACTTTTGGCCTATCACCAGGTGTTGGTGAATTCTAGTTCCACCTTAAGTATGAAAACCAGCTGGGCGACTTTGGGCCTATCACCAGGTGTTGGTGAATTCTAGTTCCACCTTAAGTATGAAAACCAGCTGGGCAACTTTGGGCCAATCACCAGGTTTCGGTGAGTTCTAGTCCTACCTTAAGCATGAAAGCCAGCTGGGTGACTTAGGGCTAGTCGCCAGGTGACTGTAAGTTCTAGTTCCACCTTAGGCATGAAAGCTGGAGGGCCAGTCCAACTCTGATATTTTTTGATTGTCCTGAACTGCTGTCTTGCCTTTTTGGCTTTCAGGTGGCTGTGAAAAACAATATCGACGTCTTCTACTTCAGCACCCTGTATCCTGTATATATTCTCTTTGTGGAAGACGGGAAAATGGGTAAGTCGAAGTCTCGGTGGTTGGAAAACTCTCCCAAGCACAGGTGGCCCTCGACTTACGAACCCCAAGTTGAGCCCAAAACTGATGCCGCGAAGTGAGAAAATTTGTTGAGTGCGTTTTGTTCCATTTTTATGAACTTTCTCGCCACATTCGTTAAAGTGAATTCCTGCAGTTTGTTAAGTTAATCGCAAGGTCATTAAGTGAATCTGGCTTTTCCAGGGCTGTTGTAACTTTGGACAGTCCCTAAACGGATGGCTGCAAATAGACTCCCAAGCGACAGGAGATCCCGACGGATCGAACGGCTTGTAAAGGTTTATTGTGAGCTTTAAGATCTGTGCAAGAACCTGATCCCGCTGTATAGAGCGCTGGTGAGACCCCATTTGGAATAATACTGTGTCCAGTTCTGGAGACCTCACCTACAAAAAGATATTGACAAAATTGAACGGGTCCAAAGACGGGCTACAAGAATGGTGGAAGGTCTTAAGCATAAAACGTATCAGGAAAGACTTCATGAACTCAATCTGTATAGTCTGGAGGACAGAAGGAAAAGGGGGGACGCGATCGAAGCCTTTAAATACGTTAAAGGGTTAAATAAGGTCCAGGAGGGAAGTGTTTTTAATAGGAAAGTGAACCCAAGAACTAGGGGACACAATCTGAGGTTAGTTGGGGGAAAGATCAGAAGCAACGTGAGAAAATATTATTTGACTGAAAGAGTTGTAGATGCTTGGAACAAACTTCCAGCAGTCCAACTTCAATCCACAGTCACTGAATCTAAACATGCCTGGGATAAACATAGATCCACCCTAAGATAAAATACAGGAAATAGTATAAGGGCAGACTAGATGGACCAGGAGGTCTTTTTCTGCCGTCAATCTTCTATGTTTCTGTCTCTCTTTTATTCCTATATTCAATTGATCTAGTTTCTAAATTCTTTTTTCCGGCTAGAACGGCAGATATTCCTGGCCACATGGAAGGACATTCCCAACGAGAACGAAGCCCAGTTCCAGATTAAAGACTGTCCGCTTAGCGCAGGTGAGAAGAGAATTAAGGTTATGGCCAAGGTTTCCAGAAGTTTGAAAACATCCATCTTAAATATGCACAGAACGGACTGTCACAGCCAGATCCTCAAATTGTTACGGATTTTTTTTAAAAAAAAAACAGGCTGGAACCTGGAAACAGTCTCCTAGTTCATGAGTCAGAAAGTTACAACGGAGGGACTTCATATTTAATACAATTTTAAAGAATGGCAGATACAGTGGCACCTCTACTTACGAACTTAATTGGTTCCACGACCAGTAGAAAAGTTTGTAAGAAGAAGCAATATTTCCCATAGGAGTCAATGTAAAAGCAAATAATGATTGCCATTGGGGAAACCACAGGGAGGGTGGAGGCCCTGTTTCCTCCCAGGAGATTCCTAGAGAGGCCCCACGGAGGCTTCTCCCCGCCTTTTCCAGCCCTGCTTCCTCCCAGGAGATTCCTAGAGAGGCCCCTCGGAGGCTTCTCCCCGCCTTTTCCGGCCCTGTTTCCTCCCAGGAGATTCCTAGAGAGGCCCCACGGAGGCTTCTCCCTGCCTTTTCCGGTTACAGTTTCGGAGGCTCGGGTTTGTAAGTGGAAAACGGTTCTTGAGAAGAGGCAAAAAAAATCTTGAACACCCGGTTCTGATCTGGAAAAGTTCGTAAGTGGAGGCGTTTGTAGGTCGAGGTACCACTGTATTTTTTTTTTTAAGTTTAAGACATAGGGGTTTTCCGCTTTTATTTAATTATTTAGTTTTTAATTTAATTTACGTTGATATTTAATGGATTTATTACTGTTGTTTTTACCTGATTCAATCAATGAAAAATCTATTAATGCATCCCTTTTAATTTTTAATATTCCAAATAGCGATGAATATAAACAATAAAGGCATTTAAAAAAAAAAAATCTTTAAAAATTAAAAACAAAACATTTGCTTTCCGATTGGACAGAGACTGCGAGCAGCAAACTGCAAGGTAACAACATCTTCACCATCGCCAAGAGGAACGTAGAAGGACAGGACATGCTATACCAATCGCTCAAGCTCACCAACGGAATTTGCGTCCTGGCTGAGCTGAGAATTCAGCCCGGGAGTCCGAACTTCACGGTATGGCTCCCTTTCTCCTGGTCCAGTTGGGTGGGAGGTCCAGCAAATTTTGGGAGCATCCTTTCCACCGTTTTTTTTTTGGCACTTAGATTTCTTCCACCCGTTTCAATTGAGGTCGGTCCGTTCCAAAATTCTGCAAATTGATCGAGACAATACGAGCTTCCTCCCTGCCTTTCTTTTCTCTTGGGACGGCAATGTAATCTCATTTATTTTTTCCCTTTTCTTTTTGTGTTGCTTTCTTCCGTTCCGTTGCTGCCTGGCCATCGGCCCCCTCCCTCGGGCCTGCCCCCCCCTTCAACTTACAGGATCTAGAGGTTAGCTCAAAATACCTTTGCTTCTCTCTTGATTGTCCCCATTTTTTATTAAGCAAGCCAGCCACTCTTTTCTCACCAGAGCCATTCGTACTGTCTCCAGCCTGGCTTTTTAACACCTCTGGACTACAAAAAATGCATTTCCTCTGCTCAACACAAGTTGGGGTTTGTACTGCCAGCAGTTCGGCAGTTCGAATCTCACCAGGCTCCAAGTCGACTCAGCCTTCCCTCCTTCCGTGGTCGGTAAAATGAGGACCCGGATTGTTTGGGGGGCAAGAGGATGGTTTATGTAAACCACTTAGAGAAGAAGGCTAGAAAGCGGTCTATAAGTGCTATTGCTATCCGTCAGATTCTTCGCAGCAGCCGCTAGCCTTTTCTCCTTTTTAAAAAAAATTGATTTTTCTTTAAGACAAACAATACAAACGACATTTAACATTTAATGGAGCTGCCTTTGCTCCGCTAGTCATAGAAGTCTAACTAATACAAAAAAAAGAAAGTCTAACTATAATCAGATCAATACAGAAAAACAATTCTTAATATACAACTACAGTCATACCTCGTCTTACGAACCTAATTGGCTCCAGGGGGAGGTTCGTAAGACGAAAGGTTCGTAAGACGAAACATTGTTTCCCATAGGAAACAATGTAAAGTCAATTAATCCGTGCAACCCCAAAAAAACCTCACAAAAAAAACGCTGCCGCCCGGCTGTGACCTTTTAAAACAGCCGCGCGGCTTCCCAGCCGTCTCCCGAAGCCGAACGCCAAACCCAAACTTCCGCGTTTGGTGTTCGGAGGCTGCTGGAAAGCCGCGCCGCCCGGCTGTCACCTTTTAAAACAGCCGCGCAGCTTCCCAGCAGCCTCCGAACGGTTCAGAAAAAATGTGCCTCTTCTTACGAACTTTTTTCGTGTTATGAACGCCAAACCCGAACTTCTGGGTTTGGCATTCGGAGGCTGCTGGGAAGCCGCGCGGCTGTTTTAAAAGGTGACGCGGAAGTTCACGTTTGGCGTTCGACTTCGGGAGGCTGCTGGGAAGCCCCCCAGCCCGGCTGTCACCTTTTAAAACAGCCGCACGGCTTCCCAGCAGCCTCCGAACGCCAAACCCGGAAGTTCGGGTTTGGCGTTCGTAACACAAAAAAAGTTCGTAAGAAGAGGCAATTTTTTTCTGAACCCCGGGTTCGTATCTTGAGTTGTTCGTAAGACGAGGGGTTCGTATCTTGAGGTACCACTGTATATTATAACATCTGCTTTTATGTTTCCATTTTGATATACTTAAAATCAATTCTAATATCCATACGTTTTATCATTATATTACTAAAGTATAACATTCAGCTCTATATTTTCTCTTTAATAGTATAATTAAACCGTTTAAACTCAATTAATTAAAGAAAAAAAACTTATACTTAAAATTTCTTAATATACTGCCATACTATATAAAATCTACTTCTTTATATCTATTTTAACAATATACAGTGATCCCCCGGGTATCGCGATCCCGATCATTGCGAACGGCTATATGGCGATTTTTCAACCCGGAAGTCAAAACACCATCTGCGCATGCACGCCCTTTTTTTCTATGGCCACGCATGCGTAGATGGCGCCGGGCAGATCAGCTGCTGGGCGGCTTCCCTGGGTCTTCCCCCTCTTGCTGGCGGGAGGGCGAGCGGCGGGCATCAGCGAGGAGTTTCCCCACCGCCCACGCAAACTCCTTGCTGCTGCCGCGCCCGCCGCTTGTCCGCCGCCTGCCTGCCCGCGCGCCCGCCGCTCGCCCGCCCTTCGCCCGCCTACGCCGTTCGCTCGCGCCGCTTCCCAGCTGAGTCCTGAAGCGAATTGGCTTCAGGACTCAGCTGGGAAGCGGCGCGAGCGAACGGCGTGGGCGGGCGAAGGGTGGGCGAGCGGCAGCGAGGAGTTTGCGTGTGCAGTGGGGAAACCCCAGCGCCGCTTCCTAGCTGAGTCCCGAAGCCAAACGCGGAAGTTCGCCTTTGCCTTCTGGCTTCAGGACTCAGCTGGGAAGCGGCGCGAGTGAACGGCGTGGGCGGGCGAAGGGCGGGCGAGCGGCGGGCGCACAGGCAGGCAGGCGGCGGACAAGCGGCGGGCGGACAAGACAAGCGGCGGGCGCGGCAGCAGCGAGGAGTTTGCGTGGGTGGCGGGGAAACCCCAATCTTCGGCTCCTCGCTGCTGCGGCGGAAGTAAAAACACCATCTGCGCATGAGCAGATGGTGTTTTTACTTCTGCAGCGCTACTTCGCGAAAAACCGATCATTGCGAGGGGTCCTGGAACGGAACCCTCGCAATGATCGGGGGACCACTGTATAGCCTTTTGCTCTCCTTTCTGAATGACTTGTCCGAAACTTTTCAGGGTGTCCAGCAAACCTGAAAAACAATCAGGGAATTATCAGGGAAATCGGCGGTTCGGGAAATATCAGGGAATTATTTATTTGTTTGTTTATTTATTTAGTTATGCGACTTCTATGCCTCCCAATCCCAAAGGACTCAGGGCAGCTTACAGAATAATATCATACAATACACAAAAAGATACAGCAATAAAAAGAAGTGGAATATAATATCTAAAAACTGAGCCCCTATCTAATAGATAGATAGATAGATAGATAGATAGATAGATAGATAGATAGATAGATAGATAGATAGATAGATAGATGACAGATAGATAGATAGATAGATAGATAGATAGATTAGATAGATAGATAGATAGATAGATGATAGATAGATAGATAGATAGATAGATGACAGATAGATAGATAGATAGATAGATAGATAGAAGGATGATAGATAGATAGAAAGATAGATAGATAAATAGAGAATAGATTAGATAGATAGATAGATAGATAGATTGATAGATAGATAGATAGATAGATAGATAGATAGATAGATAGATAGATAGATGACAGATAGATAGATAGATAGATAGATTAGATAGATAGATAGATAGATAGATAGATGATAGATAGATAGATAGATAGATAGATAGATAGATAGATAGATAGATAGATGACAGATAGATAGATAGATAGATAGATAGATTAGATAGATGATAGATAGATAGATAGATAGATAGATAGAAGGATGATAGATAGATAGAAAGATAGATAGATAAATAGAGAATAGATTAGATAGATAGATAGATAGATAGATAGATAGATTGATAGATAGATAGATAGATAGATAGATAGATAGATAGATAGATAGATAGAAGGATGATAGATAGATAGAAAGATAGATAGATAAATAGAGAATAGATTAGATAGATAGATAGATAGATAGATAGATAGATAGATAGATAGATAGATAGATAGATAGATAGGTAGGTAGTCATAATAATATGCATACACACTATTCATACAATTTGGCCATGGAAGATGTAATTCATGGCCCCCAGGCCTGCCGGTATTATTATCAGGGAATTTGTGAAAAAAACAGAATAAGGGGGGAAAAACTATTAAAATGTTTAAAAGTCAGGAAAAAAATCATGTAAAAAACCCCCAAATAAACAGGATCGCGCTGCCTGGCAGAGTCAAGCAAAAATGAGCATAACTGTAGCAACAACTTGCTTCCTCAGCTACCGATATTTCTCCATGGCTTAGCCGTTTGTCATCTACGACCGCAGCCTTAACTAGATCGCAAGTTACAGGGAATTTCAAAATGCTTTCCCCCTGGGCACCCTGCTTTCCGTGGTCGGTAAAATGAGGGCCCGGATTGTTTGGGGGCAAGAGGCAGACTCTGTAAACCGCTTAGAGAGGGCTGAAAAGCGCTATAAGGCAGTCTATAAGTGCTATTGCTGTCCGTAAACCATAGTCAGATTGTTCGCAGAAGCCGCTAGCTTTTTTCTCGGAACGACTTGGCCGAACCTTTTTACATCTTCGAGCTTTTTCTGGGCCTCTCCCTGCTTTCCCCCTTCTGCATTTGAACCCCGCTTTTCATTTACTAACCCGTCTCGCCCCCTCCGAGGACTCCCACCCGCCGCTCCTCACCTCCCTCTTCTTCTCTTTGCAGCTCTCGCTGAAGTGCCGCGCTCCCGAAGTCACCCAGCACGTTTTCCAAGCCTACGAAACCATCCTGAAAAATTGAAAAGCTCCTCTTTCCCCCCACCCCCCCTGCGGCAGAGACCCGACAGAGGGACCAAATTGTGAGAAACAAAAACGCCGAATTCCAAGAAACAACCGCCCCCCCCCAAAAAAACCCTCCATATCTCCCACCCACCCCGTTTGGAAGGAAGACCGATATTTTTGGGGATCAGACGGCTGGGTTTATCGCGAGAGGCTGGAATGGAGGAAACCCACCCACCCCCGCGGAAGTCGGCGCATGGAGCAGCAGGGGGCGGGGTGAAGGAAACCCGGCTCCCTATTTTTATGCGCGTGCGTCTTTGTGTGTGTGTATCAAAGCCTGCCGTGTTCCTCTGTTGAGGCCGCCCGTGTCCTCGAGGCGCTTTGTGTGTTTGAAACCACACAGGCTTTGCACGAGCGCTGTGTTGCAGCTGCAGCTGGGAACGTCCGCTGCGCCCTTCAAGCATATATCCTTGTGGTCTTTGCTCTTCTCCCACCTCAAATAAATCAATCAATGATGACCACCTCCAGAGCGGGAAAACCATATATGTTGTGACTGCTACGCTTTCGTGAAAGGCCTCTTGGGTGTAGATCGGGGGTGTCAAACTTAAGGCTCGGGGAGGGGGGCGGATCCAGCCCATGGGGTGTTTAGACGTGGCCCGCAGGGCTGCCCTGGAAACAGAAGGACTGGCCCTCCCAAGCTCCATTTTCGCTGGCAGAGGGTTGCAGGAGGCCATCACAGCTGAAAACGGATTTCCGAAGTCTGTTTTTGCTGGCAGAGGGTTGCAGGAGGCCGTGATAGCTGAAAATCTCCAAAGTCTATTTTTGCTGGCAGAGGGTTGCAGGAGACCGTGATAGCTGAAAACGGATCTCCGGTCTGTTTTTGCAGGCAGAGAGTTGCAGGAGGCTGTGATAGCTGAAAACTGAACTCGGAAGCCTGTTTTTGCAGGCAGAGGGTTGCAGGAGGCTGTCACAGTTGAAAACTGAACTCGGAAGCCTGTTTTCGCTGGCAGAGGCTTGCAGGAGGCCGTGATAGCTGAAAACGGATCTCCGGTCTGTTTTTGCAGGCAGAGAGTTGCAGGAGACTGTGATAGCTGAAAACCGATCTCGGAAGCCTGTTTTTGCAGGCAGAGGGTTGCAGGAGGCTGTCACAGTTGAAAACTGAGCTCGGAAGCCTGTTTTCACTGGCAGAGGCTTGCAGGAGGCCGTCACAGCTGAAAACGGATCTCCAAAGTCCGTTTTTGTTTGCAAAGGGTTGCAGGAGGCTGTGACAGCTGAAGACTGATCTCAGAAGCCTGTTTTTGCTGGCAGAGGGTTGAAAGAAGCCGTCGGAGCTGAAAACAGACTCTGGGCTGTTTTCACCCTCCCCAGGAATTGAATTATGGGTTAAATTATTGAATTAAAGGAGACTGAACCCTTCCCCAATTTTTAGAAAGCCCTGGAAACCACGTCCATCTTTGGGGTCGTCTTGGTGTCTTTGAGGAAGTTGGACGTCCCTGGAGGACAATTTTCCTCCAGCGTGAACTTGAGCTCACCACGTCGCCTGCCAACTTGTCCTTCGGGGACTCTGCTTTTATCCAAATTGCTTTTCGGTGTAACTGCCAGAAGGTTTTGTCAAAACTGGGCAACGCAGTTCTCCCGCGGCCCTCCCCCCCCCAACACAGTTTCATCGTTTTTCTCTTGCCGGCTGCCCAAAAAAGTCCCCCCCAGTCTTCGCCCGTTTATATCGCCAGCCCACTCCCATAGCAAGCTGTTGGAAGACAAAATCAATTCTGCTTTGTATTTCTTAAAAAAATAAATTGGGGCAGGACAAGAAGGAATGGAATACAATTAGAATTGGGAGAACAGAAGAAGAACAGAATAGAATAGAATTAAAAATAGGAATAGAATTGAAAAATAGGAATGGGATAAGGAAAGAAGGAAGGAGAAAATAGAATTTGAAATAGGAACTCCGAGTCTACGGAGAGGGGCGGCATACAAATCTAATGAATAATAATAATAATAATAATAATAATAATAATAATAATAATAATAATAATAATAATAGAATTAAAAAATAGGAATGGAATAAGGAAAGAAGGAAGGAGAAAATAATAGAGTAGAATTAAAAAATAGGAATAGACTACAATTTTAAAAATAGGAATGGAATAAGGAAAGAATGAAGGAGAATAGAATAGAATTAAAAAATGGGAATGGAATAAGGAAAGGAAGGAGAAAATAGAATTAAAAATAATAGACTTAAAAAATAGGAATAGAATAAGGAAAGAAGGAAGGAGAAAATAATAGAGTAGAATTAAAAAAATAGGAATAGACTAGAATTAAAAATAGGAATAGAATAGAATTTTAAAAATAGGAATGGAATAAGGAAAGAAGGAAGGAGAATAGAGTAGAATTAAAAAATAGGAATGGAATAAGGAAAGGAAGGAGAAAATAGAATAAAAAATAATAGAATTAAAAAAATAGGAATAGAATAAGGAAAGAAGGAAGGTAGAAGAATAGAACAGAATTAAAAAATAGAAATAGAACCGTGCAATGGATAACCCAGAGGGTTGTGGGGGTTTTTGCAGCCCAGCAAACAATAACAACTCTTTTGATCCAGTACTGCATGAAGAGTAATGAGATCTGTTCCTTTGGCAAAAAAGGAACATGTGTCCACCCCCTATTTGGATTATTGTTATTATTATTATTATTTTTTGCTGCAGTCAACATTTCTTCCTCTTGATGAGCTTTTGTGCCAAAAAGAAAAGCAGGAAAGACAGAAACTGTCCGGGAGCATCCCAGCTTTTCTGCTATTCTCAGCTCAGGACAATCAAGTGATTTTTAAAGAAATGTCTGGCAATCAGTTTTCAATTCAGAATAGAGTTGGAAGGGACCTTGGAGGTCTTCTAGTCCAACCCCCTGCTTAGGCAGGAAGCCCTACACTACTTCAGACAGAGGGTTATCCAGCATCATCTTTAAAACTTCCAGTAGTGGAGCATTCACAACTTCTGGAGGCAAGTAGTTCCACAGAGTAATTGTTCTCACTGTCAGGAAATTTCTCCTTAGTTCTAAAAGTTGCTTCTCCCCTTGTTTAGTTTCCACCCATTGCTTCTTATCCTGTCTTCAGGGGCTTTAAAGAATAGCTTGACTCCCTCTTCTTTGCGGCAACCCCTGAGATATTGTGTGCTCGTGTGTTGTGGTTGAAGCCGAAGTAGTCGTTGACAGGAAGGATGTTGTAGCAAACGTATCAGGAAAGACTTCATGAACTCAATCTGTATAGTCTGGAGAACAGAAGGAAAAGAGGGGATATGATCGAAACATTTAAATATGTTAAAGGGTTAAATAAGGTCCAGGACTGTTTTTAATAGGAAAGTGAACACAAGAACAAGGGGACACAATCTGAAGTTAGTTGGGGGAAAGATCAAAAGCAACATGAGAAAATATTATTTTACTGAACAAACTTCCAGCAGACGTGGTTGGTAAATCCACAGTAACTGAATTTAAACATGCCTGGGATAAACATATATCCATCCTAAGATAAAATACAGGAAATAGTATAAGGGCAGACTAGATGGATCATGAGGTCTTTTTCTGCCGTCAGTCTTCTATGTTTCAGATGATTTTATGGTTGTGTTTAAAGCGACGTAGTTTTCAGCTTTCTAACCCTAGGATTGTAAGCCTAGTTGTGTAGGGTATTCTGTTGCGAGTGGAGGAGTGGAGGGCTCTTCTAGTAAATAAATAAAAATTTCTTTAATAAATAAAAATTTGTTCTTCTGCGTGGCTTAAGGGAGCAAAGCCCACATTCTAAAGGCATCCATGGAGTCTTCGGAGAGGGGCAGCACACAAAACTAATATAATAATAATTATAATAATTATAATAATAATAATCTGTAAAGAAACATGAAACAATCGATCACATACTCAGTTGCTGCAAAAATCGCACAGACTGACTACAAGCATAGACATGATGCTGTGGCACAGATGATCCACTGGAACTTGTGCTGGAACTACCATTTACCAGTGGCAAAGAACTGGTGGGATCATAAGCCCAAAAAAGTGGTCGAAAATGAGCAAGCAAAACTACTGTGGGACTTCCGACTTCCGACTGACCGAATTCTGAAGCATAACACACCAGACCTTGTGATCGTGGAGAAAAAGAAAGTATGGATCATCGACATCGCAATCCCAGGAGACAGCAGAATTGAGGAGAAGCAGCTAGAGAAATTAGTGAAATACGAAGATCTAAAAATCGAGCTGCAACGACTCTGGCATAAGCCAGTGAAAGTGGTCCCAGTGGTACTTGGCACGCTGGGCACAGGGCCAACGGATCTCAGCGGACATTTGAAAACCATCGGAATTGACAACATCTCCATCTGTCAATTGCAAAAGGCCGCTTGACTGGGATCGGCAGACATAATTCGCCGCTACATCACGCAGTCCTAGGTGCTTGGGAAGAGCCCGACTGGTGATGAAATACGAAATCCAGCATAGTGATCTCGTTTGCTGTGTTGTACTGACATAATAATAATAATAATAATAATAATAATAATAATAATAATAATAATAATAATAGAAACATAGAAGTCTGACAGCAGAAAAAGACCTCATGGTCCATCCAGTCTGCCCTTATACTATTTCCTGTGTTTTATCTTAGGATGTATATATGTTTATCCCAGGCATGTTTACATTCAGTTACTGTGGATTTACCAACCACGTCTGCTGGAAGTTTGTTCCAAGGATCTACTACTCTTTCAGTAAAATAATATTTTCTCATGTTGCTTTTGATCTTTCCCCCAACTAACCTCAGATTGTGGCCCCTTGTTCTTGTGTTCATTCCTATTAAAAACACTTCCCTCCTGGACCTTATTTCCTGGACCTACGTCGCTTTAAACACAACCATAAAATCATCTGAAACAGAAGTCTGACGGCAGAAAAAGACCTCCTGGTCCATCTCGTCTGCCCTTATACTATTTTCTGTATTTTATCTTAGGATGGATCTATGTTTATCCCAGGCATTTCTGTATTTTATTATTATTATTATTATTATTAATAATAATAATAATAATAATAATAATAATAATAATAATAATAAATATTGGCCTTGCTTTCTTACCAGCCTCGCTGCTTGGCTCCCTGGCGGAGAGGAGGATGTTTCAAGTGCCAGGCTGTTTTTTTTTTCTTTTTATAGCTCCGCTAATTAAATCATTTCACTAGCCACCGACTGACGGCACCAAGCTGCTGTCCTCAACACTCTCGCCGTGCTGGGGGTCGCCGAAGCAGACATCTCTGGCAAGAATCAAGTTGTGATGGCTGACAGCAACAGCTGGGCCCATGGGTGTGTGTTTGTGGGTGGGTGGGTGTTGAATGCCCCCCCCTGAGAGTGCCAACTGATGTCTGAATCACTGCCACAAAGCAATGTTTCACTACACCATGGCAATCTTCAGAGGTGTGGACTTCAACTCCCAGAGAACTCACCAGCCCTCTGGGGTAAATCAAAGCCGTAGCAATAGCTCTTAGACTTATATACCGCTTCACAGTGCTTTACAGCTCACTCACTCGCTCTCTAAGCAGCTTGCAGAGTGGACATCTTGTTCCCCAACCATGGAGGGTCCTCGTTTTACCGACCTTGGAAGGATGGAAGGCTGAGTGCACCTTGAGTCGGTCAGGATCGAACTCCTGGCAGTTGGCAAAGTGTGCCTGCAATACTGCGTTCTAATCACTGTGCACCGAGGAAGGAAGGAAGAGAGGAAGAGAAGAAGAAAGAAGGGTAGGAAGGAAGGAAAGAAAAAGGGAGAGAAAAAGAAAGAAAAAGAGGGAAGGAAAGAGAAAAAAGAAACTAAAAGAAAGGGAAGGAAGGAAAGAGAAAAAGATGGAGAGAAAAAAGAGAGAAAAAGAAAAGGAAGGGAAGAAAGACAAAGAAAAACTAAGGAGAGAAGGAAGGAAGAGAGGAAGGAAGAGAAGAAGGAAGGAAAGAAAAGGAGAGAAAGAAGGGAGAGAGAAAAAGAAAGAAAAAGGAAGGAAGGAAAGAAAGAAAGAAAAGAAAAGAAAAACTAAAAGAAAAAAGGAAGGGAAGAAAAAGAAAGATGGAGAGAGAAAAGGGAGAGAAAAAGAAAAGGGAAGGAAGGGAAGAAAGAAAAAGGAGAGACGGAAGGAAGGAAAGAAAAGGGAGAGAGAAAAGGAAAGAAAACAGGAAGGAAAGAAGAAAAAGAAGCTAAGAAAGAAGGAAGGAAAGAAAGAAAAAGATGGAGAGAAAAAAGAAAGGGAGAGAGAAGGAAGGGAAGGAAGAGAAAGAAAGAAAAAGCCACTAAAAGAAGGAAGGAAGGAAGAAAAACCCAAATGTTCAGGAGGCATCTAGACTTTCTTGTTTTTAATTTTGAAGGCGTTTCACTTCTCATCCAAGAAGCTTCTTCAGTTCTGACCGGATGGGAGGGATTGATGCTCCTTACAGTCAGCTGGTCGTTTGCTTCCTTTTCGTGGGTCTTTGAAGCACTTGGAGGTTTTATCTACCTGGGTCCTCACCTGAGGGTCACCTGAAGGGTGCAAATAATTTTTATTTTCTCTGGAAATCCATCCAACTTCTTGGACGAGAAGCAAAATGTCCTCAAAGGGGGGGGGGGGACCCGAAGAAAGTCCAGTTGCCTCCAGGAAAAGAACCTTTGGGGCAACTTTCTAGAGTCTCCACATCTTTGATGGACATTCTCCGTGGTCGGGACTCGGGAGGGGGGGGGGCGAGAGGCAGATGTCCAGCCTTTTCCTTGCAGTGGCAACATCTCCGGAACGGCGGGGAAGATGCGCTCCGGATCTTGCGGGGTTTATTCCTGCCCTGCTGCTGGGCAGAGCCGCTGTTCCTCGCCCTGCTGGCCGCGTCGCTTTCTCACTTGCTTGTCCTGTGCGCGGCCCGCTTGGCGATCCTTTGCCGCAGCGCGGGGTGGGGGGTGGGGGAGAGGAACAGCCGAGCCGGGCAAGGCAAGAGTGGCGCCGCAGTGTCCCCTGTCCCTGAAATTGGAGCGCTGCGCCCCAGGTCTTCTTGGCTCAGGATAGCGCAGCGCGTATGAGAGCGCCAACCCGGCGGGGCGCTTGGATCGCGCTGCCCGGTGTTGGTGTTGGGGGGGTTTGCTTGGAGTAAGAAGCGGGGAGGGCAACCTTTTGGCTTTGCAGCGGCCTCGAGCAGCCTTTACTCTGCGCCCGGGAGAAGGCTGGGGAGTGGAGGGCAGGGCGGCGAGGAAGGGTCCCGTCCTGCGCTCGCTCGATCGCTCGGCTCGGCTCGGCGCTTCCCCTTCCCCGCCCTTCTCTTTCTCCCTCTCTCTTTCTCTCTTTCACTTTCTCACACGCGCGCGCGCGCACACACACTTTTTCCTCCTGCTCCCTCCCTTTCTCTTTCTCTCTCTCACACACATCTCTCACCCCCTCCCTCCCTTTCTCTCTCTTTCTCCCTCCCTCCCTCTTTCTCTCTCTCCTCTTTTTCTCTCTCCTCTCCGTCTCTCTCTCACACTCATACACACACTTCTCTCTCCTCCTCCTCCCTCCCTTTCTCTCTCCTCCCTCCGTCACTCTTTCCCTCTCTTCTCCCCCCGTCACTCTTTCCCTCTCTTCTCCCCTCCCTCTTTCTCTCCTCCCCCCTCTCTTATGCACACTCCCTTTCCCTCTCTCTCTCCTCCCTTCCTCTCACTCCATCTCTCTCACACACACTTCTTTCTCCCCTTCCCGCCCTTCCTTCCTTCCTCTCTCTTTTCCCTCCTTCCCCGCCTTTCTGGCGCTCCGCAGCTTCCTTCCCTTTTGCCCCTCTCAAAACCAAACTGCACTGTTCAGGCACCGAGGAAGGGCGCCGATCCCCACCCCACCCCAGCTGCACTTCGAAGGACGTTGGTTCCATTCGCTTCCCGTCCAGTTCGCCGCCGCCGCCGCCGCCACTTCCCCGCGTCTTGCCTGAACTCCTTTCCTCCCTTCTCAGCTCCTGCCATGGAATCCGTCCTCGATTCGGATTAAAGCCTGAGCTCTCGGATTCTTAGACAAAGGAACGCTCGCCAGCGACAGAGAAGGCGCAGCGGAGGAGGAAGCTGCTCGGAGAGAATCCCCGAAGTTGGGGTGCCTTGGCTTGGCGACGGAGGAGTCGGATTCGGCGGGAGCAATCGCGGGAACTCTGTGGTCCTGGAGGGAGGAGAACCCGGGGGGAGCGCGTCGGGAGTCCGTTACAAACCTGGCACCCGCCTTGACGTGCCCAACATGGTCAACTCGGCTCATTTGTAGCCTTGCGTTTATTTCTTCCTGGACACTCAGCCTAAATGGTTTGTTTAGGGTCCCTTGTAACGTGGGAAGCCGGAACACGGGTTAACTCAGCAGGAAGGCGAAGCTGACAGGTTTGAATCTTGAGAGGAGCAGGGTTGATGGCTTGGAGGACGCGCGAGGCTGCGGAGCTCTCCAGGGTCCTGAACGGAGCAACGTTGGAGGCGGCTGTGGAGCTCTCCAGGGTCCTGAAGGGAGCAACGGCGGCGGAGCTCTCCAGGGTCCTGAAAGCAGGCCATGGTGGAGACGTTAACAGTCGCCGTGCTGGGGGCCCCCAGAGTAGGCAAGACAGCCATCATCCGCCAATTCTTGTACCAGGACTTCGCCGAGAAGTACAACCCCACGGAGGACCGCTACATCTACCGGCCGTCGGTCATGCTGAACGGGAACTCCTACGGCCTGAAAATCATGGACGTTCCTTACATGGCGGCTTTCCCTGCCAACAGTTCTCAGGTGAGCTCCTCTTCCCCCTCCCTTCTGCCCACCTGGGAGTTCCCATCCCCCCAACAGCTGTTGGAGAAGCGGAGGTGTTGCTTGAGGGGAGGGGTAAGGGGGACTCAAGCCAAGTTGGAGTTGGTTGGCTCTTTCCTTCTTCTTTTCCTATTTTGTTGGGGGGGGGGGTGTAAAGTGTGTAAAGGTGCACATGCCGGTATTTCAGGCTACTTCAGGTTCCTGCAAGTTTCTTGGCTGCCTTTGAGGAAGTAATATTGTCTCTCAGTACAAATCTATATTGCAGTGTTGTTGTGCACATTTAAGGGGAAATCTGCTGGAAGCTGATTTGAGCTCCTGGGGGGTGTATGTGGAAATGATACATGGGTCCTTCTGGATGTAATAGACTTTTTAAAATTAACTTAAATATTAGATTTGTTTTACATTGTATTGTTATTGCTGTGAGCCGCCCCGAGTCTGCGGAGAGGGGCGGCATACAAATCTGATTAAACTTAAACTTAAACTTATTAACATCTAATTTTTCATCTAACATCTTCCTTCCTCCCTCCCTCCCTTCCTTCTTTTTTTCCCTTCCTTCCTCCTTTTCTTCATTCTTTCCTTTCCCTTCTCGCTTTCTTCCTTTCCTTCCTGCCCTCCTCCTCTCCTTTGTTCTTTCCCTTTCTTTTTTCTTCTTCACTTCCTCCATTTCTTCCTTCCTTTCCTCTCTCTCTCTCTTTCTTTCCTGCCTGCTCGCCTTCCCTCCTTTCTTTCTTTCTTTCCTTCCTTCCTTCTTTCCCTCTTTCTTTCTTTCTTTCTTTCTATCCTTCCTTCTCCCCCCCCCCCTTGCTTTTCTACGTTTTTCAAATGTGTTATTTCATTACCTGAATAGCCCACCGATGATAATTCTGCTCAGGGATCTTCCACCCAAAAATATCTTCTTTCTGTGGTGCGATTAAGCAAACCCGATACAGGGGGTTGGACTAGAAGACCTCTAAGTTCCCTTCCGACTCAGTTATTCTGTTAAGAAAAGCTGCAGAACTTGGGACATCTGCCTGATATTCATTAAATGACATTTCAAATAAAGCTGGCCCCAGGGGACATTTTTTGAACGTTTGTGAAGATTTCATCTGTTCTGTCTGGGTCACTCCGGAAGCCAATACCAACCCAAAAAGAGAAGCCAGACACACCGATAAAAGGCAAAGGCAGTTTATAAAATTCAAGAAAAACACAGGTAACAGAAAATGTCCTTACAAACAGGAAAACGCTGTATCTTCAAATATATCCACGAAGGCAAAAGTCCATGCAGCAATATAGGATTCTTGCTGCCAAGCCGAGGCTGTAGATAGCAGACCTACACCTCCCACGGGTCTTCCAAACTGCTGGACCACAAGCCAGGAACAGAGACGTCAAGAACAAAGCAGGTCACCGTAACTCCAACTGATAACACTCCACATGGCTTCAAGGGCTTGCCTGCCTTTTAAACCCTGCTAAGGAGGACCACACCCAAGCCCAGCTGTTCCTAATTCAGTGCTGATAATACTTCTTTAATTGCTCCTTTCTTTGATCTGACCGTCTCTGTCGCATGTCAATGACGGCCTGTGCTTCATCACCTAATGACTTCAAGCTACTGGCTGGGGAGAGCCCCCCCCCCCCGCCCCCGGGGCTCTCATGCTGTTCTCCTTCATCCCATTCCTGACTTTCCTCTCCCCCGTCCGACTGTTCAGCCCCCTCCTCTTCGCTGTCATCCTCCTCCGGGCATGGAGCCAGCAGAGACACAGCCGGTCCCTGAGCAGCCTCAGGCTGAACCACAACATCATCCAGGTTACGGATTGGCAAAAAAAAATTGCTCAGGCCTCCATCCTTCGGTGGATAGACCATGGCTGGAATACACATTGCTTCTGGATTTTTCAGTTAATTGCACTAGCCTCCACTTCATTACTTTTAGTCTCTTGTGGGTGTTTATTTTTTAAAATTAAAAAAAAATCTACAGATGGATACTAGTTTTTTTCAAATGAAGACAAGTTGCATTTCATGCTTCAACCTCCAACACCTCTCGGGAGGTGTTAAAAAAAGAGGGTGGAAGAGAAAAACAGCAAAGAGCCAAAAAACAACATAACCAAAATAACCACCCTTGAGCTATAAAACAGTTCTAAATCAATATTACAATGAAGATTTTAGACCATCGATGGAACCACAAATAGATTTTTAAAGTCATATATGGGATGGTTGAACTAGGATGATTAAAAGCCTGGAGACCAAAGCATATGAAGAATGTTTGCAGGAATTAGAGATGTTTCGTTTGATGTAAAGAAGGACCAGGGGAGACAGGGTAGCAGTCTTCCAATATCTCAGGGGTTGCCACAAAGAAGAGGGAGTCGAGCTATTCTCCAAAGCACCTGAGGGTAGAACAAGAAGCAATGGGTGGAAACTAATCAAGGAGAGAAGCAGCTCAGAACTATGCAGGAACTTCCTGATAGTTAGAATAATTAATCCATGGAACGGCTTGCCTCCAGAAGTTGTGAATGTTCCAACACTGGACATAGAAACATAGAAGTCTGACGGCAGAAAAAGACCTCATGGTCCATCTAGTCTGCCCTTATACTATTTTCTGTATTTTATCTTAGGATGGATCTATGTTTATCCCAGGCATGTTTAAATTCAGTGACTGTGGATTTATCTACCACGTCTGCTGGAAGTTTGTTCCAAGGATCTACTACTCTTTCAGTAAAATAATATTTTCTCATGTTGCTTTTGATCTTTCCCCCAACTAACTTCAGATTGTGTCCCTTTGTTCTTGTGTTCACGTTCCTATTAAAAACACTTCCCTCCTGGACCTTATTTAACCCTTTGACATATTTAAATGTTTCGATCAGGTCCCCCCTTTTCCTTCTGTCCTCCAGACTAGACAGATTGAGTTCATGAAGTCTTTCCTGATACGTTTTATGCTTAAGACCTTCCACCATTCTTGTAGGCCGTCTTTGGACCCGTTCAATTTTGTCAATCTCTTTTTGTAGGTGAGGTCTCCAGAACTGAACACAGGATTCCAAATGTGGTCTCACCAGCGCTCTATATAGCGGGATCATAATCTCCTTCTTCCTGCTTGTTATACCTCTAGCTATGCAGCCAAGCATCTTTTTAAGATGTTGGATAACCATCTGTCTGAAGTAGTGTAGGCTTTCCTGTCTAATCAGGGGGGTGGACTAGAAGATCTCCAAGGTCCCTTCCACCCACGAAGACCCACGAAGAAAGACGTTTACGAACAAGGTCGCAATGACTCCGTGCGATTCTCAGAGCTCTGCAGTCGTGTCATCTTGCCCCTGTCCTTCTGCAGCAGGAGCGAGCAAAATAGTAGTAGCGCCCGCTGTCTGCGAAGGACGGCTGTCACCTTCTCCACACCTCCTGGGTTCTCACATTTTCTTTTTTAAACAACAACAACAATGTGCATTTTTAACATAAGAACCTAAGAAGAGCCCTGCTGAATCAGGCCAAAGCCCATCGAGTCCAGCATTCTGTGTCCCACAGTAACCCACCAATTGTCCATGGGGATCTTGAGCAGAAAGAGAAGGCAAGACCCTCCCTTTCCCTTGACCCCCAACAAATGGGACCTAAGGGAAGCACGCCTGCCTCAACCAACATAGAGGTGATACATGGACATCCATTTCAATAACCACCGATACACTTGGCATCTATGAATCTGTCCAATCCTGCCTTGAAGCTTTCCAGGCTGACAGCTGTCACAACCTCTTCTGGGAGTGAATTCCATCAACCAAGGACCCTCTGGGTGAAGAAATATCTCCCTTTATTTGTCCTCACTTTCTTACCTATGAGCTTTAGAGAGTGGATCCTCATCCTAGTATTGTATAAGAGAGAAAAGATTTTTTCTCTATCCACCTTTTCTATCCCATGCATGGTTTTATACCATTCGATCAAGTCCCCCCTTCAACGCCGTCTTATAAGGCCGAAGAGACCAAGGCGTTGCAACCTGGTTTCATAAGGGAGGGGGCTCCATTTCCTTGATCATTCTTGTTGCCCCTTTTCTGCACCTTTTCCAGTTCCATTATGTCCTTCTTGAGATGCGGTGACCAGAACTGTACACAGGACTCCAAGTGTGGTCTCACCATCGATTTGTACAGCGGCAATACAACACTTACCGACTTATTTTCGATTCCCTTCCTAATCATGCTTGGCCCCATTTCATGGCCTTTTCTCTAGCATTCGTTCACGCTGTCTCCTTGAAGCAGCTGGTCTTCCCACTTGAGTTTTTAGAATCCTTTAAATAGTAAAACTGACGGGAGGTTTGTGGCCGGTCGGGTGAGCAGCGGTGGGTTGCCGCTAGCCCCAGGCAGAAGCCATTGTTTGATCTGGAGACTTTGGCCTGCCACATTTAGGCAAGAAAAACAAAGAACACAGAGGTACAGCATATGTGGTAACTTGCTCAACAGCAGCAACTGAGTCTTCGGAGAGGGGCGGCATACAAATCTAATAAATAATTATTATTATGATTAAAGTGTGCAATAGGGTTGATATTCCTGGAGGGGTCTGTAATATGGTAAATGATTTAGCTTTACTAGATAAATGGTCAAAGCAATGGAAACTGCAGTTTAATGTTTCCAAATGTAAAATAATGCACTTGGGGGAAAAGGAATCCTCAATCTGAGTATTGCATTGGCAGTTCTGTGTTAGCAAAAACTTCAGAAGAGAAGGATTTAGGGGTCGTGATTTCTGACAGTCTCAAAATGAGTGAGCAGTGTGGTCGGGCGGTAGGAAAAGCAAGTAGGATGCTTGGCTGCATAGCTAGAGGTATAACAAGCAGGAAGAGGGAGATTGTGATCCCCTTATATAGAGCACTGGTGAGACCACATTTGGAATAATACTGTGTCCAGTTCTGGAGACCTCACCTACAAAAAGATATTGACAAAATTGAACGGGTCCAAAGACGGGCTGCAAGAATGGTGGAAGATCTTAAGCACAAAACGTATCAGGAAAGACTTCATGAACTCAATCTGTATAGTCTGGAGGACAGAAGGAAAAGGGGGGACATGATCGAAACATTTAAATATGTTAAAGGGTTAAATAAGGTTCAGGAGGGAAGTGTTTTTAATAGGAAAGTGAAGACAAGAACAAGGGGACACAATCTGAAGTTAATTGGGGGAAAGATCAAAGGCAACCTGAAAAAATATTATTTTACTGAAAGAGTAGTAGATCCTTGGAACAAACTTCCAGCAGACGTGGTTGGTAAATCCACAGTAACTGAATGTAAACATGCCTGGGATAAACATAGATCCATCCTAAGATAAAATACAGGAAATAGTATAAGGGCAGACTAGATGGACCATGAGGTCTTTTTCTGCCGTCAGACATCTATGTTTCTATGTTTCTATGTTTCTAACTGTTCACTCCAATGCACACAATAAATTCCAAATTTTAGAGGGAGAGGAGGAGACAGCCTAAAGCTTAGGGGCTAGGCCCGGGGTAGACAACGTTGGTTCTTCTATGACATGCGGACTTCAACTCCCAGAATTCCTGAGCTAGCATGATTGGCTCAAGAACTCTGGGAGTTGAAGTCCACATGTCATAGAAGAGCCAACTTTGCCTACCTGTAGGCTAGGCTAAGGCAGTACAGTACTGAGATGTATCATATTGCAAAGTCAGGTTCTACATGTAGGCAAGAAAACCAAAACGCACAGGTACAGTATAGGTGGTACCTTGCTCAACAGTAGGAACTGCGAGAGGGATCTTGGAGTCCTAGTGGACAAGCATTTAAACAGGAGCCAGTCGTGTGCAGCAGCTGCCAAAAAAGCCAACACAGTTCTAGGCTGCATCAACAGAGGGATAGAATCAATATCACGTGTAGTGTTAATACCACTTTATAAGGCCTTGGTAAGGCCACACTTGGATTACTACGTTCAGTTTTGGTTGCCACGATGCAAAAAGGATGTTGAGACTCTAGGAAGGTAGGAAGGAAGGAGGGAAGGAAGGAAGGAAGGAAGGAAGGGACTCTATAAAGTGTGCAGAAAAGCAACAAAGATGATTAGGGAACTGGAGGCTAAAACATACAGAAGGAAGGAAGGAAGGAAGGAAGGAAGGAAGGAAGGAAGGAAGGAAGGAAGGAAGGGACTCTAGAAAGGGTGCAGAGAAGAGCCACCAAGATGATTAGGGGACTGGAGGCTAAAACATACGGAAGGAAGGAAGGAAGGAAGGAAGGAAGGAAGGAAGGAAGGAAGGAAGGAAGGAAGGGACTCTAGAAAGGGTGCGGAGAAGAGCAACAAAGATGATTAGGGGACTGGAGGCTAAAACATATGGAAGGAAGGAAGGAAGGAAGGAAGGAAGGAAGGAAGGAAGGAAGGAAGGAAGGAAGGGACTCTATAAATTGTGCAGAAAAGCAACAAAGATGATTAGGGGACTGGAGGCTAAAACATACGGAAGGAAGGAAGGAAGGAAGGAAGGAAGGAAGGAAGGAAGGGAGGGAGGGACTCTAGAAAGGGTGCAGAGAAGAGCAACCAAGATGATTAGGGGGTTGGAGGCTAAAACATATGAAGAACGGTTGCAGGAACTGGGCATGGCTAGTTTAATGAAAAGAAGGATGAAGTGAGACATGATAGCAGTATCTCAGAGGTTGCCACAAAGGAACAGGAGTCAAGCTATTCTCCAAAGCACCTGAGGTTAGGACAAGAAGCAATGGGTGGGCATTGGGTTCGGCAAAGGAATAACACCCCCCTCGGTTATAGAAAGAGATCTCGGTTCTCGATTGGGGCTTATTTTTAACAGCCGAGTAGGTGGGCAGGTGGGCTGGCTGCGAAGAGAAGAGTCAAAACGGGATCTGTTTACCCACCAGCTCTTCGAGGCTGTGAAATGCAAGTCAAATAAAGAAACCAGGATATCTTTGTATAACTTGCATCGTCCTTTCCAACTCTTTTCTCTTCTCTTCTCTGTTCTCTTCTATTTCTATACCTATTCCTATTTATTTATTTATTTATTTATTTATTTATTTATTTATTTATTTATTTATTTGTTATTTTTATTTTATTTTATTTTATTTTATTTTATTTTTATATTTATATTTTATTTTATTTTCATTTTTATTTTTTATTTTTTTATTTATTTATTTTTTTATTTTATTTATTTTATATTTATATTTATATTTATATTTATATTTATATTTATATTTATATTTATATTTATATTTATATTTATATTTATATTTATATTTATATTTATATTTATATTTATATTTATATTTATATTTATATTTATATTTATATTTATATTTATATTTATATTTATATTTATATTTATATTTATATTTATATTTTATTTATTTTTATTTTTATTATTTTATTATTTATTTATTTATTTATTTATTCATTCATTCATTTAACAACAATGAAAAGACAATGAAAACAAATCTAATATTAAAAGTCATTTTAAAACAAATCTAATATTAAAAGTCATTTTAAAAAAAACCCAATTTAAAGAACCACTGATACATACAAGCATACCATGTATAAATTCTATAAGCCTAGGGGGAAGGGAAAATTTCAATTCCCCCATGCCTGACGACAGAGGTGGGTTTTAAGGAGCTTATGAAAGGCAAGGAGGGTGGGGGCAACTCAGATATCTGGGGGGAGCTGGTTCCAGAGGGTCGGGGCTGCCACAGAGAAGGCTCTTCTACTGGGTCCCACCAACCGACATTGTTTAGTTGACGGGACCCAGAGAAGGCCAACTCTGTGGGACCTAATCGGTCGCTGGGATTCGTGCGGCAGGAGGCGGTCCCGGAGATATTCTGGTCCGGTGCCATGAAGGGCTTTATAGGTCATAACCAACACTTTGAATTGTGACCGGAAATTGATCGGCAACCAATGCAGACTGCGGAGTGTTGGTGTAACATGGGCATACCTAGGGAATATCTATTCCTTTCCATTCCATTCCAACTCCTACATCTACTCCTTTTCCTTCTCTCTTCTCTTCTATTATTTCTCTTCTATTCTTTGTTATTTTCTTTTCTTTTCTTTTCTCTTCTCTTCTATTCTTCTATCCTCTTCCTCTTCCTTTCGATTCCCTTCCTACTCCTACACCTACTCCTACGCCTTTCCTTTCCCTCCCCTTCTCTCTTCTCTTCTCTTCTCTTCTTTTCTCTTCTTTTCTCTTCTCTACTATTCTCTTCTCTTCTCTTCTCTTCTCTTCTTTTCTCTTCTCTTCTCTTCTCTTCTCTTCTCTTCTTTTCTCTTCTCTACTATTCTCTTCTCTTCTCTACTATTCTCTTCTTTTCTCTTCTCTACTATTCTCTTCTCTTCTCTTCTTTTCTCTTCTCTTCTCTTCTCTTCTCTTCTTTTCTCTTCTCTACTATTCTCTTCTCTTCTCTACTATTCTCTTCTCTTCTCTTCTCTTCTCTTCTTTTCTCTTCTCTACTATTCTCTTCTCTTCGCTTCTCTTCGCTTCTCTTCTCTTCTCTTCTTTTCTCTTCTTTTCTCTTCTTTTCTCTTCTTTTCTCTTCTCTACTATTCTCTTCTTTTCTCTTCTCTTCGCTTCTCTTCTCTTCTTTTCTCTTCTTTTCTCTTCTTTTCTCTTCTCTACTATTCTCTTCTCTTCTTTTCTCTTCTTTTCTCTTCTCTTCTCTTCTTTTCTCTTCTTCTATCCTATTCAGTTCAGTCAGTTTATTACGGTCATAGACTGGAGACTAATATTCCTATTCCTAACCCTATTTCTCTTCCTCTTCCTCTTAAATATTTTTAAAAGCCTCAACCTTTCCCCTCCCTGTGCTTTCCATCAGCATCCTGGCAACCACTGTGTCAACTTGTGGCTCATTTATCCTTGCCCGCAATGACACACTTCACTGTCCGGTGTCTTCCTTTGGTCTCCAGGAGTGGTCCGATCTCAAGTGTTGGGGCCTACGAAACACGGATGCCTACATTCTGGTATACGACATTTGCAGCCCGGAGAGCTTTGAATACGTGAAAATGCTCCGTCAGCAGATCCAGGACCACAGGTAAGGGCTGGGGGGGGGGGATGAAGGAGAGACCTCCCTAAGAGGCAGCAATCCATCGTTAGACCTCTACGTTTCTACCGTAATGGAACCTGCCCATCCTCGGTTGTTAAGTCACGACGATCGTAAAATGAGCCGTTCACGTGAAATAAGCCAAATCCTTAGTCCGGTCAGTTTCAGCACATTATTTTATCCCCTGATTAGAGCTTTTAAAAAACCTTCTTCGGAGAGAGTAGCAATGAAAAACAGCCTGCAAAAACTTGGGGATGGAAAAAACCTTCTTCAAAGAGAGTAGCAATGAAAAAGCCTGCAAGTTGGTAAGAGCACGTTGTTAGGGCTTGGGGAAAAAAACATAGAAACATAGAAAGATTGACAGCAGGAAAAGACCTCCTGGTCCATCTAGTCTGCCCTTGTACTATTTCCTGTATTTGATCTTAGGATGGATCTGTGTTTATCGCAGGCATGTTTCAATTCAGTGACTGTGGATTTACAACCACGTCTGCTAGACGATTGTTCCAAGCATCTACTACTCTTTCAGTCAAATAATATTTTCTCACATGGCTTCTGATCTTTCCCCCAACTAACCGCACATTGTGTCCCCTTGTTCATGGGTTCACTTTCCTATTAAAAACACTTCCTGCCTGAACCTTATTTAATACTTTAACATATTTAAATGTTTCTATCGTGTGTCCCCCCTTTTCCTTCTGTCCTCCAGACTATACAGATTGAGTTCATTCAGTCTTTCCTGATAAGTTTGATGTTTAAGACCTTCCGCCGTTTTTGTACCCTGTCTTTATCAATATCTTTTTGTAGGTGAGGTCTCCAGAACTGGGCACAGTATTCCAAATGGGGTCTCACCAGTGCTCTATACAGTGGCATCACAATCTCCCTCTTCCTGCTTGTTATACCTCTAGCTATGCAGCCAAGCATTCTACTTGTTTTCCCTACCGCCTGGCCGCACTGTTCACCCATTTTGAGACTGTCAGAAATCACGACCCTAAATCCTCTTTTGAAGTTTTTGCTAACATAGAACTGCCAATACAAGACTCAGATTGAGGATTCCTTTTCCCCACGTGCATTATTTTATATTTGGAAACATTAAACTGCAGTTTCCATTGCTTTGACAACTTATCTAGTAAAGCTAAATCATTTGCCATATTACAGATGCCTCCAGGAATATCAACCCTATTGCACACTTTAGAGTCATCGGCAAATAGGCAAACCCTCCCTACCAAACCTTCCTCTATGTCACTCACACACATATTGTATTATGTCACTCACAAACATACTTGTTATACATCTAGCTATGCAGCCAAGCATTCTACTTGCTTTCCCTACCGCCTGACCTCACTGTTCATCCATTTTGAGACTGTCAGAAATCACGACCCCTACATCCTCTTTTGAAGTTTTTGCTAACACAGAACTGCCAATGCAATACTCAGATTGAGGGTTCCTTTTCCCCAAGTGCATTATTTTATATTTGGAAACATTAAACTGCAGTTTCCATTGCTTTGACCATTTAGGTAGTAAGGCTAAATCATTTGCCATATTACAGACCAAAATAAGACCTATGTAAAATAAAATGCATATACCCTGTTTTCCCGATAGTAAGACACCCCCGATTGTAAGATGTATCGGGGGTTTCAGGGGGGTCGGCTAATATAAGCCGTACCCCGAAAGTAAGACATATGTCTTACTTTCGGGGAAACATGGGGGTATTGCCGGGGGGGAGCCCGATGACGTCGCTTCCAAGCTCCCCGCGCGCCCCTCTCCTTCGCCTCGCCGCGGCGCCACCGCCTCTTCCCCGGCTGGGGCAAAGCGAAGGACGGCGCTGGTCCGAAGCGAGCCAAGCGGGCGGTGGCTTGCAGCAAAGGCGCTCATCCCAGCAACCGAGTCCTGCCGAGGCTCGACTGCAAGCGGCCAGCGAGGCCGACCAGCTCCGAGGCGAGCGGCCGGAGCTGCGCCCTCCTTCGCCCCCCTCCTTTCCGGCAGGCAGGTGGGGCTGCCCAACTGCGCAGAGCGGCTCCTCCCCTCCAGACACACGCTTCCCCGACATGCGTCTGCGGCTCCACACGTGCACGCCTCTTGGAGCCCTGAGGTTGAACTTGGAAAAGGGCTCACGAGGCTCCTGTCCCGCGGCTGCCCTTCTGGACTCTGGGGAGCTGCCTTCGGGAACGCAACTCTTTTAATTTTTTTCCAATGTAAGACATACCCCGAAAGTAAGACGTAGTGGGGCTTTTGGGGGTAAAAAGAAAGTAAGACACTGTCTTACTTTCGGGGAAACACGGTAGTATTAGTTCTCCCATTTTGAGAAGGTCAGAAATCGCGACCCCTCAATCTTTCTCTTCAAACCTGAACCTCCTTTGCGTCTCCTCCCTTCCAGGACGAGCAACATTGGTGAAGCCCCTGTCATTGTTGTGGGGAACAAGCGGGACCTGCAACGGCAACGTTTCACGCTGCGTCGGACGCTCTCTTTGCTGGTGAAGAAGACCTGGAAGTGCGGCTACCTGGAGTGCTCAGCCAAATACAACTGGCACATCGTCCTGCTTTTCAAAGAGCTGCTGTGCAGCGCTGTGGTCCACGGTTGCAGGAGCAATCAGTCCACTGTGCGCCTCCAGGGGGCGCTGCAGAGAAACAGGTGCAGCCTCATGTGAGCTGGGAGTGGAGTGTGGTGTCAAACTCAATTTCATTTGAGGGCCGTATCGGGACTGTGGTTGATGTCGGGTGGGCGGGGCCATTTGGTGGGTGTGGCCAACTGGGTGGTCATGGCCATCTTGAGGCCACTCCCTGGGTGTAGCCGACTGGGTAGGCGGGGCCATATTGAGGCCATTCCTTGGGTGTGGGCAACTCAGTGGGTGTGGTCCTTCACTGGATGTTGCTAACTGGGTGGGCGTAGCCAATTGGGTGGGTGTGGCCCTATTGAGGCCATTCATTGGATGTGGGCAACTCGGTGGGTGTTGCCAACTCAGTGGGTGTGGTCCTTCACTGGATGTTGCTAACTGGGTGGGCGTAGCCAATTGGGTGGGCGTGGCCATATTGAGGCCATTCATTGGGTGCGGCCAACTCAATGGGTGTTGTCATTCACTGGGTGTGTCTGACTGAGTGGGGGTGGCCATCTTGAAATCACTCATTGGGTGTGGCCAACTGGGTGGGCGTGACTATTTTGAAGCCACTCACTGGGAGTGGCAGACTGAGTGGGCGTGGCCAGCTTGAGGCCACTCCTCAAATGCCTGGCATGTCTTTTTGCACTATGTAAACCGGGCTGAAGTGACACAGACCAGTCTCTTATGTTTTCCAGGTTGGTCCTATGGGCCAGGATCCAATCACATTGCGGATGAGATCCGGCCCATGAGCTATGCATTTGACACCCCTGATGTAAAACCTGGTGGGGTCCAAACTTGGCCGCTATAAGACTGTTGGGACTTCAACTTCCAGAATTCCCCATTCAGCTCTATCCTACACTGTCTAGGCCAATGGTAGGCAACGGTTGGCTCTTCTATGACTTGTGGACTTCAATTCCCAGCATTCCTGAGCCAACCATGCTAGCTGGGGAATTATGGGAGTTGAAGTCCACAAGTCATAGAAGAACCCACTTGGCCTACCCCTGATCTAGGGAATTCTGGAAGGCCCAACAGTCTTCAAGGGGCCAAGTTTGGAGACCTCTGATCTTGCAAAGTCAAACATTGGAAGAGAATCGTCGCCACTATGATAGATGTGCAAACACTATGAACGATGACATTTCCCCGCTCCTGTTGACAGCAATGGCTTTTATAATGACACATGTGGAATAAAGACCCTCTTTGGGGGTTAAACGAATAAAGCAATGGACAGGATCACAACTCAAAGCCTTTTAGCCATCTTGGACTCTGCCACACACATCTGGGGTTGGAGAATTGAAACAAGGATCTGGTAGCCTGCCACTGTGAGCAATGACAATACTCAGGGGTTCCCAAATTTTTGCAATACCAGGACAACCTGAAACGATGAATTAATTTGCATATACAGCATATATATCTCTCTCTCACACACACACACACACACCAAGAATTCACACTCTTGTTGGGTTGGGTGAGGAATAAAGAAAGCATTGACTAAAACAATAACTAAACTAACATTCATTCATCCCAGCTTCTTGACTGGGGTTATTTTTTTTAAATCAGTGGACAGAATTCACTTTTCTCTGGAGGGATTGAGGGGGAAGAAAAAGAGATAGGAGAAGGATGGAGGAAGGGATAGAGAGATGGGAGGAAAGGAGGAAGAAAAAGGTATGGGTAGGAGAGAAGGAGGAAGGATGGAAAAGAGATATGGATGGGAGGGAGGGAGGGAAGAAAGAAGGAAGGGAGGGAGGGAGGAAAAAAGAGAGGAAGGGAGAAAGGGAGGAAGAAAGGAAGGAAGGAAGGAAGGAAAAGGAAGGAAGAGGAAGGGAGCGAGGAAAGAAAGAAGGGAGGGAGGGAGGAAGAAAAAGAGGAAGGAAGGAAGAGGAAGGAAGGAAGAAAAAGAGGAAGAAAGAGTGAGGAATGAAGGAAGGAAGAAGAAAGAGGGAGGAAGGGCGAGAGGGAGGAAGAAAGGAAGAAAAAGGAAGGAAGGAAGAGGAAAGGAGGGAGGGACGAAAGAAAGAAGAGATGGAGGAAGGAAGAAAAAGAGGAAGAAAGAGGGAGGAAGGAAGGAAGGAAGAAGAAAGAGGAAGGGAGGGAGGAAGAAAGAAAGAAAGGAAGAAAAAGTAAGGAAGATGAAGGGAGGGAGGAAGAAAAATAGGAAGGAAGGAAGAAAAAGGAAGGAAGAGGAAGGAAGGAAGAAAGAAAAAGAGGAAGAAAGAGGGAGGGAGGAAGGAAGAAGAAAGAGGAAGGGAGGGAGGAAGAAAGAAAGGAAGAAAAAGGAAGGAAGAGGAAGGAAGGAAGAAAGAAAAAGAGGAAGAGGGAGGGAGGGAGGAAGAGAGCACAAGAAAAGAAACAGGGAGAGAGAGAGAGAGAATTGGAGAGCAACAGAAAGATGTCCACCACCCCGTCGAAAATCTGTACCCTTTTCTGATCTGGAGCACAGCATACGTCCGTCCTAACACACCCATTTACACACGCATACACGCAGAAAAAAAGGGCGCAGGGCCAAAGCAGAGGATGTGTCAGTCTTTACTGTCTAAGATTCAAGGGATTCGCAGGTCGGTTTAATCAGCTACATTCATGGGGTTGGCTAGCAGGCACTCTACGGGAGGCGAGCGAGGCTCCCTATGACTTTCCATAAATATGCATAGATTTATTCAACAGGACTCCAGGGATCGGGGTGGGGTGGGAGGGTCACGAAGGTCGGGAGGAGCCCCGCCAATAAAGAGAAACCCGCGTGCAAAACCTTCAGCATTCCTTCCCTCCCTTGCTCATAGTTTCTCGCCCGCGCGAGCGACGTTCCGTCCCATGCAACCACCGCCTTGCAGAATTGGGGGAGTCCCGTCGGTCCAGTTCGCACAAATGTCCACCCAAAATCTCCTGGGTTACAAGCGACGCTTCGCTTTGGGCCACGCAGCGTCTGTCTGTTCGGTGGCTCTGCCCCGGCTACACTTGCCGGGCGAGGAAAGGTCCGACTCTACATGGGACCCACGAAAAACGGAGTCCAACCAGCTGTCTCCAGCCAGATCTTTCGGCATTCACCCCTCTCCCACCCGACGTCACCCCCTCAATTAAGCCCACCCCATAAGGCACTCTTCCAATTCTGTGCAGCGTTGCACGGAAACAAGGAGAATGTGTAGAAGACAAAAGGGACAACTACTCCAGGAGCGGACACCTACTGATACGGACGACATTATCATACCAGTAGCGAAAAGTAGCGCTAGGATAGTAGGCCCGGCCCCAAACCCAAAAGGGAGAAGAACCCATGGCGAATCGGGCGAAGCCTCGGTAGGTCACCTTTAAGGGATGGAAAATGTATATTTACGGGCAAAAGAAATATAAAGGCAGACCAGCATAGATCTATTTCGAGTTATTTAGTTCTGATTCAAGTAGCCGTACCCTTCTGGGATTCGGACCCGGGGTGATGAGAGTTAAATAGCTTGAAATAGATCTATGCTAGTCTCCCCTGATTTCTTGGTCAGTAAAACATAAATTTAAACTTGAAATAAGTTTGTCGTGAAGGCCCCTGGATTGCTCCGTCTCCTATTTGGGTAGAGGAGGTTGCCCTGATTTTAAAAAAAAAACCAAAACTTTTAGTGCTGGACTTTCTCACCAGAGGTTCCCCCAAAAATAAATAAGGGATTTGTTGAAACCCACAGATATGCTACAAATAGTCCTCGACTTACAACCATTTTAAAACCCCTGTTCCAAGTTACGACGGCGCTGAAAATTATGGGTTATGTGCTTACGGCTGTCCCGTTACCGAACTTCAGGTCCTCGACAGCCCAGGATATTTACGGTGGTTGTGGCACCCAGGGGAAGGGGATGTCACGGGATTGTTAGAGAAACCTTTGGGGTGGGGTGGGGTTATTGAGGAAGTGAATGGGGACAGGTGGATTGCTTTAATGACCGTCATAAAATTGGACATGGGTCCCTGAATAACCGAAGTGAAATTAAATAAGCATGTCACTTAGTGACGAAGGTTGTAGTTTTGATTATGTTTGTAAATCGAGGATTACTTGGGCTGAACTTAAATGGCTACGGCAAGGGTCCTCAAACTTGGCATCTTTAAGACTGGTGGACTTCAAGTCCCAGATTCTGGGAGTTGAAGTCCACGACTCTTAAAGTTGCTAAGTTTGAAGACCTCCGGGCTACAAAAACACCAAGATGGCAGAAGCTGGACAGTGATTGACGAAGGGAGTGAATATTAACCCTGATGCTCCCTGTAGTATCCAGTGTTAAAGGACTTCCCCGTACAAGCCTTCCACAGATACGTACCCCCAACAACACACAGACACACAACCTGAGTCCCCCCAACCTCCCGCTTCTGCAATTTAAGCTCTGCCGTCTTCCGGCCTCATGCTCCAAAAATAAAATATAAGAGGACAGATTCCCCTTTACCAATGCAAGGCTTTCTCCCCGTCCTGTCCCACCACCTCCGCCCCCAACTCCTCCCACCACCCAAAAATAAAACTCTCTTCTGCACAGCAGCAATATGGCAAAGTCACACTGGGAAAAGGTCCACGGAAGCAGGTGGAAAGAGAGGGTCGGGCCACGGAAGCGGGTGTGGGGAAGGAAGGAGACCTGGGGTGGTGCTGCCCACAATTCCTAGGCCCAAGTCCCCTCGTCAGCCACGCCAGAATCCAACGAACCCCCGGGACAATCCCCGAAGGAGGAGGAGAAGATGTTGTGGAAGGCTGGCCAACCCCGGCGCTCGGACGGACCTCTGGCTGGGCCGTCCTTCGAAGAGGCGCTTCCCGTTGGAGCCTTTGGGCCTCCAGTAGCCTTGTAGCTGAGGGGAGTGGGGATTTTCGATGGGGTCTTGTCCGGTTGGGAGTCGGCCCGAGGCTTAATTGGCGGGCGCAGCTTCAGATTGTCGGCGGAAGGCACGCGGTCGGGCCTCCTGAGGGACGACTGGGGAGAGAGAGTGACTTCTTCCTGGATGGGAGCCGAGGGGGATGAACTGAGGGTCTCCAGGCCATCCTGGAAGGAGGGTGCCCACTCCGTGTGGGAAGGGACCGGCACCCCAGCAGCCCAGGGGCTATCCACCAGTGGCTCGGCCAGCTCCTGGACGTCGTTCAGTCCCAGGTAACAGTTGCTTTCATCAGACGAGCTCGAAAGGACGGGTTTCCTCCAGCGGTTCTTTCGTTCATGAGAACCCGACGAGTCCCAGAGTTCGGAAACCTCCACCGAGCCATTGTGAAAATCCACCAGCTCAGGACCTCCCACCACCTGATGGTGGGCTGCCTTCTGCTTAGACTCCTCAGGTTGCAGGCCGTATTTGCTGAAGACGTTGAGGGAGGAAGAGGATGAGCTGGAGGAGCAGTAGGCGGAGTCGGCGGTCCCTTGGTCTGGATTCGTCGGCAAGAGCCGAGTGCCATTGCAGGCCTGGCCGCCTGGCTCCAGCCCTTCGTCCACTTCCAATCCCATGATTTGAGCGTTGGCCCGGTATTCTTCCTCCAGACGCCGGTAGAGTTGCTGCTCCTGGCTCGGATCGAGGCGCAGCGGGGTGCGGAAAGCCTGCGCCGTCAACTCCAACTCTTGTCCGAAAGTGTCATCGGGATGCCTGGGGGGCTTGCTCTCCCTCAAATTTGGCTGCTTTGTAGTTCCGCAGGGTCCGGTCGAGCAGGGTTGTCGTTGACGTCCGGGGCCCGGCGGAGGCATTCGGACGGATGGGTTGGCCATTTTTGTGGCAGGCAGGGACCCCCCTGCGCTTGGTGGGGGCAGGGCTGCGCGAACCCACCGGGGTCAGGTGACCCCTTGCTGGGCTCCTGGTCCTGGGGGTGGTTCTTCCAGAGCCCCCGCCGTTCTCCTTGGGCTCGTTGGTTCGTGTCCATGAATGCTGCCCATCCTTTGCTCTGCTGATCACCAGCACAGGCTCTCCCCCGGGCCTACCCTGGCTGCGGGCCCGGGGACGAGGGCTCTGTGATACAGGCTGGCCCGACCGGCTTGTCACACGGGGACGGCCCCCGCTCTTCGGACTCCACCTTCCTCGGCACCGTGACGGTTTTCGGCAAGCTGAGACGGTCCCGCGACTGACTCCGGCTGGTTGGCGGCCGTTTGGGACTGGCGGGGAGCTGGGAGGCCGGGCCCTCGGAGAAGCGCCTCCCAGCCTCCTTCCTGAGGGCCAGGCTGGCATCCCTCGCTCCGCTTCCTTCCCAAGCTGGCGCTGTGCCTAGAGGAGGAGGAGGAGGAGTCGCTGTCCTCCCGAAAGACGCCGAGCTCTGGGGTTCCTGCAAGAAAGAAGGTTAGCCTTTTAAACGCAACAACAACAACAATAATAAACAATAATAATACATCACAGAGTACTAGATGCTTGAGAAGAAGGCAGCCTTTAAAAAGTAGTGGTAGTAGTAGTAATAGTAATAATAATAGTAATAATAATAATATAATAATAATAATAATAATAATAATAATAATAAAAAACAATAATAATACATCAGAGTACTAGATGCTTGGGAAAAAGGCAGCCTTAAAATGTAACAACAACAACAACAACAACAACAGCAATAATAATAAACAATAATAATACATCACAGTACTAGATGCTTGGGAAGAAGGCAGCCTTTAAAAAGTAGTGGTAGTAGTAATAGTAATAGTAATAGTAATAGTAATAGTAATAATAATAATAAAAATAAAAATAAAAATAAACAATAATAATACATCACAGAGCACTAGATGCTTGGGAAGAAGGCATGCCTTAAAATGTAACAACAACAACAACAATAATAATACATCACACACAGTCCTAGATGCTTGGGAAGTGTTCGACTTGTGATATTGTAATATGAAATCCAGCATATAAATTTTGTTTGCTGTGTATTACTTTTTTGTGAATCAAATAACAACAACAATAACAGAGTTGGAAGGGACTCTGGAGGTCTTCTAGTCCAACCCCCTGCTTAGGCAGGAAACCCTACACCACTTCAGACAAATAAATGGTTATCCAACACCTTCTTAAAAACTCCCAGTGTTGGAGCATTTCACAACTTCTGGAGGCAAGCTGTTCCACTGGTTAATGAATGGTTCTACCTGTCGGGGAATCTCTCTTTAATTCTAAATTCTCTCCTTGTTTAGTTTCTACCCATTGTTTCCATTTCACATCAGCGAAATAAAATAAAATAAAACCAGAAGGAATCTGGAAACTCCTTTCCAGACAAAACGGGGAGAACTTTCTGATTTTTTCATAACTTTGCTGTCTCTAAAAGAGGCTCCTTAACCTCCTGTTCTGTTTTTCTGTCTACCCTGCCCTTTCCACTTAAAGTCCATTACAGAGCAATTAGTGGAATAGTTAAGCTCAGCTTTCCTTACTCATAGCACTGGCTCACAAAGCCGTCTGGGAAAAAACCTGTCATCACGGCTCCTCTGCTTCCGAGGTTCGGGTGAGTCACCCTTGGCTATTCTCCTGTTTTCCCAACACCTGGTTGAGTAGGGCTTCAACTTCTCTTCTGCTATCTCTCCAGGCCTGGGACTATCCAAATTTGGAAATTTCTCTTCAGAAGAGAAGGATTTAGGGGTCGTGATTTCGGACAGTCTCCAAATGGGTGAACAGTGCAGTCAGGCAGTAGGGAAAGCGAGTAGAATGCTTGGCTGCATAGCTAGAGGTATAACAAGTATGTTTGTGAGTGACATAATATGTTTGTGACTGACATAATATGTTTGTGAGTGACACAGGGGAAGGTTTGGTAGGGAAGGTCTGCCTATTTGCCGATGACTCTAAAGTGTGCGATAGGGTTGATATTCCTGGAGGCGTCTGCAATACGGCAAACTATTTAGCTTTACTAGATAAGTGGTCAAAGCAATGGAAACTGCAGTTTAATGTTTCCAAATGTAAAATAATGCACTTGGGGAAACGGAATCCTCAATCTGAGTCTTGTATTGGCAGTTCTGTGTTAGCAAAAACTTCAGAAGAGAAGGAGTTAGGGGTCGTCATTTCTGAGAGTCTCCAAATGGGTGGACAGTGCGGTCAGGCGGTAGGGAAAGCGAGTAGAATGCTTGGCTGCATAGCTAGAGGTATAACAAGCAGGAAGAGGGAGATTGGGATCCCGCTGTATAGAGCACTGGTGAGACCTCATTTGGAATATTGTGTGTACAGTTCTGGAGACCTCACCTACAAAAAGATATTGATAAAGACAGGGTACAAAAATGGTGGAAGGTCTTAAGCATAAAACTTTATCAGGAAAGACTTCATGAACTCCATCTGTAGAGTCTGGAGGACAGAAGGGAAAGGGGGGACACGATAGAAACATTTAAATATGTTAAATGGTTAAATAAGGTTCAGGCAGGAAGTGTTTTTAATAGAAAAGTGAACACAAGAACAAGGGGACACAATCTGAGGTTAGTTGGGGGAATGATCAGAAGCAACGTGAGAAAATATTATTTGACTGAAAGAGGAGTAGATCCTTGGAACAAACGAATGGGTCCCAAAACGGGCTACAAAAATGGTGGAAGGTCTTAAGCATAAAACCAATCACTCACTCTCACACACACACACATATCTTACAGGCAGACTCCCCAGGTTCAAATCCCGGTAAGGGTATGGCTAGCTGATGAGAGCAAAATAAGCTTGAAATAGATCTGTACTAGTCTCCCTTCCTTTTCATTATCAGCAAAAATATGTTACACACACACACAACTCAAACACACACACACAGACAGATTACAGGAAGATGCCTCGGGTTCAAATCCCGGTAAGGGTATGGCTAGCTGAGGAGAGCAAAATAAGCTTGAAAGAGATCTGTACTAGTCTCCCTTCCTTTTCATTATGGATATGCAATACACAACCTCTTACCTGACTGAAAGGTGGGAATCTCCCATGTCCTGGTGGGCTTGGGATGGGCACCCCCTCATTGGGCTGGCCCCCCTCGGCCCTGACCCGCTACATTTCCCACTGGGTGGGGCCAGCGATCCCTGCCTCGGCGGAGTGGCCGTACCAGACCGCTTGATGGGAGGGCCGGGACGGTTTCCTTTGGGCTGAGTCAGGTCCCCTCCAGCCAAGAGCCGCTTCTCCCCCAAGGAGTGGGGCTCGGGGACTTTGGGAGGCAGGCCCATAGCTTCAGCCCGGCGTTGAGTGGTGGGGCTGTTGGCCTGGGGACTGGCCAGGCCACTTGTCTTCTGGGGGGAGAAGCCGAGCCCACGACTCTGGGTCAAGCGGTGAGCTGGGGAAAGAAAAGAGAAAGAATAGCCAAATAAATCAGTCAGCGTGGATTCGAGAGACGGTGGCTCGAGAAATAACGAAAGACATTGGACATATAATTTGTCTGTCTATCATCCATCCATCCATCCATCCATCTCTCTCTTTCTCATCTATCTATCTATCTTATCTATCTATCTATCTATCTATCTATCTATCTATCTTATCTATCTATCTTATCTATCTTATCTATCTATCTATCTATCTATCTTATCTATCTATCTATCTATCTTATCTTATCTTATCTTATCTATCTATCTATCATCTATCTATCTATCTATCTATCTATCTATCTATCTATCTATCTATCTATCTGTCTGTCTGTCTGTTTACCAAGCATTTGTCTGTCTGTCTGTCTGCCTGTCTATCTATCAATCTACCTACCTACCTACCTACCTATCGCTATCTATCTATCTATCTATCTATCTATCTATCTATCTATCTATCTATCTATCTGTCTATCTCACCAGTCTGTCTGTCTAACATCCATATCTCTCTTTCTTCTTTCTCATCTATCTATCTACTGTATCTATTATCTGTATTATCTCTATAATCTGCCTGCCTGCCTGCCTGCCTGCCTGCCTGCCTGCCTGCCTACCTACCTACCTACCTATCTATCTATCTATCTATCTATCTATCTATCTATCTACTGCATCTATTATCTCTATCATCTGTCTGTCTGTCCAGCATCTATCTCTCTCTCTCTCTATCTCCATCCCTACCTACCTACCTACCTACCTACCTATCTATCTATCTATCTATCTATCTATCTATCTATCTATCTATCACCCCCCTTTCTCTTTCATTTATCCATCCATCCATCCATCCACCTACCTACCTATCATGTCCAATGATGGATATGGTACAAGAAGCATTTTATATGGCTGTTGGCTACAAGCCACCAGGGGGCGCCGTTGCAATACTCAACCAATATCCGTCTTGAGTCTCCAAGTTGGAAGCCAATTTTTTAATTATGTCACTTTTTTGGATGAATATTGTTTCCTGTCGCCTTCTTCTCACAGGAAGCTCCCCCCCAGAGATCAGAATTGCCCCCACCCTCCTCGCCTTTCGTAAGCTCCTTAAAACCCACCTCTGTCGTCAGGCATGGGAGAATTCAGATATTCCTTTCCCCCTAGGCCTTTACAATTTATGCATGGTATGTTTGTTTGTGTGTGTGTATGTTTGGTTTTTAATAAGGGTTTTTTAATTACTTTAAAACATTAGATTTGTCGTATGCTGTTTTATTATTGTTGTTAGCTGCCCCGAGTCTTACGGAGAGGGGCGGCATACAAATCCAATAAATGAATGAATGAATGAATGAATGAAAAAAAAAGAAAAAAACATATCAAATAAAAGAATTTAAAAAAAATATGTCATGTTTTGATTGATTTGAACATGTTCCAACATTATGATCCCCAAAAGTCAAGTGTTTCCATTTTTGTGTCCCCCTCCCCTGTGTTTGGGCCGGCGTGTCTCAACCGCCTGTAATTACAGGGTAATTAGTCCAGGAAGACACACACCACACACGATAAAAGGAAAACCCAAAAGTTTTTATAAACATAAAAACAGAAACAGCTCCCCTTTTAAATGTCAAAGGGATTTTCTGGTACATACAAGGCACAGGTTAAATGCAGTCCAATTGCTCACCCACTAACTGGGAAATTGAGTCCAATTCTAAAGTCCAGAGAGTCCACACACACAATCCTGAACAGCAAAAACCACGATCTTGACGAAACAATGAATCAGATAAACTGCCATGAGGCTAAAACACCAGGCTGCGCTTTTATCTGTAGCACTAATTACAGGCAGCCCCACCCAACCACAGGTGGCCTCATTTTCTCTTGTAATAATCCTTCAGTTGTTGTCTCCTATGCATCCCTCTACGCATGCGTGGATGTGTCATTAATTCTTGTTCAGAATCCAGGGATGATACAGATGATTGATCTCCTCCTGGGCTGTCTGCCAAACTCACCTCTTCCCTGTCACTCACGCTTCCTTGGTCAGAGGAGGCTTCGTCGGCAGATTCTACTGGGAGCAAAACAGGCCTGCGGCATGTGGATGTCTCCCCCACATCCACCTCCACCTTCCTTGGGGCAGGAGCTGGGCCAGAGCTAACCACAACACCCCTGTATACCCATGACAGCTCTCACGGCTGCATTGTGGACTATTTGCAGTCTCTGAACACTCTTCAAGGGCAGAGATTCACTTGCTGATTTGGCTATGGTGGTTGACAGGCCACGACCACATGGACCTTCGTGCGCCAAGCCCATTGCCTCTTTCTCCCCCCCCCCCACGGTACTTACAGATGGAGGCACACCGGCATGGATCGTGTTTATCCAGGTAGTGCTCCAGCGTGTCCCAGCCTCCTCCGACTCGCACCATCACGTGACTGCGGAGAACCTGGGAAGGAATGAATTAAAATAACGTATCAAAAATCCCCCCAAATTCTTTTTTTAAAAAAAACCAGAGTGAACGCATGCACAATGCTGGAAACTCAGTTTCTGCACATGTGCAGAAGAAAAAAAAACCGGGGAAAATATACAGAACAAAGTATTCTATTATTATCATCATCATCATCATCATCATCATTATCATTATCATTTGTTCTGTCGGGCTCTCTGGTAGAATCCTCCCGAAAATTCAGATACAAATTTCAGACACACACGTTTGAAAATTCAAAACAATGTTCTTTATACTGAAAACTCACTTAAACCAAGCCCTCTTTTGGTATAGCAAAGAGCCCTGGTCTCCAAACAAACTGGTAATTGGTACAAGTCCCTTATCAGTTCTGTGATACTTAGCTTGCAGCTGTGAGGCAATTCACAGTCCTTCTTCTTTCACAAAGTGAAACACACTTGGCTCTGGTTTAGATTCAAATCGGGGGGAAATCAGCACACAAAGGCTAAAGTCAGCAAGGCGGGCACAAAACACAACGATCAGATAATCCTCCACAATGGCCAAACCCACAGGCTGCTCTTTATAGCAGCCTCACTAATGACCACAGCCCCACCCAACCACAGGTGGCCTCATTTTCTTTGATAATAATCTCTCAGTTGTTGCTGCCTATGCATCGCTCTCCGCATGCGTGGCTGTATCATTAACTCTTGTTCTGAATCCAAGGAGGAGCTAGATAATTGATCTCCTTCTGAGCTGTCTGCCCCACTCTCCTCCTCCCTGTCACTCATGTCTTCTGGGTCAGAGGAGCCTTCATCAGCAGATTCCACCGGGGGGGGAGCAAAACAGGCCTGCGGCATGTGGATGTCTCCCCCACAGCCACAGTCCTTGAGGCAGGAGCTGGGCCAGAGTTAACCACAACATCATCATCATCATCATCATCATTATTATTATTATTATTAAATTAGATTTGTATGCTGCCCCTCTCCAAAGCTCAGAGTGGCTCGCAACATGAATACAAAATACAAATCCAATGATTAAAACAGTAGAACAGTTAAAAACCCTTGATTAAGAAATACTCATAAAACCCAAACAAAACCCTACATAAAATGGAGCGGCCGAGGGGAATCAATTTCCCCATGCCTGGCGGCAAAGGTGGGTTTTTAGGACTCTGCAAAAGGCAAGGAGGGTGGGGGCAGTCCTAATCTCCGGGGGGTGTTGATTCCAGAGGGTTGGGGCCGCCACAGAGAAGGCTCTTCCCCTGGGTCCCGCCAGACGGCATCAATGAGAATATTTCATTCATTCAGATCTAGGATGTGTTCTTTGAGCCTTCCCTTTATTATTTTTGACCAGTATATATTTTTTTCATCAACCTTGGAACTCCTTGCCAAGGGAAATTGCAAAAAACCTAAAGGACAATGATTGCAATTTCGGAGCATTTCTTTAAATAGACAATAACCGGCCCAAATCTCTTCGTTTTAGAATTCGGAGCTGGCACACCCTATATCAAAGAGCAGCAGCTGGTGGTGTAAAAGGTATCTTTAAAAAGCCAGCTGTATCATTTAAGCACCCCACAACCATCCTCCTTGGACTCACATGAAAAGGCAGGAGATTATTTTACATTAATGACTTTTATTTTTATCCTAGCTTTTTTTCTCGCTCGGGTTTTTTTTGCAGCCCCGCCTTTCAAAAACCTCAAAATAACATCGTTCATGAATGAAAAGAAAAAAAAAATTGTGTCGTTCAAAACCGGCTGCCGTCCACTGTGCAAATTTCACTTTGATCAGGAGGGCTCAGGAAATTTAATCCGAAAGCCAAGAGGGGATAAAACAAGCCGTCGCCGAGCCTTCTGGATCTCACAGAGCCTGCGTTCCAAAAAGTGATTAAAAACCATGCTCCAAGCAGCATCCCAAGATTTAAAGGGCGCAAAGCTTTTATCAAATGTAGAAATTTTATTTTATTTATTTATTTATTTTATTTATTTCTTGGATTTGTATGCTGCCCCTCTCCGCAGACTTGGGGCGGCTAACAACAGTAATAAAACAATGTACAATAATAATCCAATAAATACTAAAAATGATTTAAAAACCCCATTAATATAAAAAAACCAAACATACATACAGACATACCATACATGAAATTGTAACGGCCCAGGGGGAAAGAGCATCTCAATTCCCCCATGCCTGGCGGCAGAGGTGGGTTTTAAGGAGCTTACGAAAGGCAAGGAGGGTGGGGGCAATCCTGATCTTTGGGGGGGAGTTGATTCCAGAGGGCCGGGGCCGCCACAGAGAAGGCTCTTCCCCTGGGTCCCGCCAAGCGGCATTGTTTAGTTGATGGGACCCGGAGAGGACCCACTCTGTGGGACCTAACCGGTCGCTGGGATTCGTGCAGCAGAAGGCTGTCCCTGAGATAATCTGGTCCGGTGTCATGAAGGGATTTATAGGTCATAACCAACATCCTGGCAGCAGGTTAGTAACTCTGCAAATACAGGCACTTTGGCCCTCCACTCGCAACAGAATCCCCTACACAACTAGACTTACAACCCTAGGTTTAGAAAGCTTAGTACTACGTCGCCTTCAAAACGACCTAAGCATAGCCCATAAAATCATCTGCTACGACCTCCTTCCTACTTCAGCTTCAACCACAACAACACATGAGCACACAACAGATGCAAACTTAATGTAAACCGCTCCAGACTCGACTGCAGGAAATACGACTTTAGTAACCGAGTAGTTGATGCATGGAACTCATTACCTGACTCTGTAGTATCATCACCTCACCCCCCAAAACTTTACCTTTAGACTGTCCACTGTTGACCTCTACTGATTCCTAAGAGGTCAGTAAGGGGCGTGCATAAGTGCACCAGAGTGCCTTCCGTCCCCTGTCCTAATGTTGCTTTTTTATTCCCTTTTACTACCTAGTATCATGTATATGAATATTATTATATAGAATAGAATAGAATAGAATAGAATTTTTATTGGCCAAGTGTGATTGGACACACAATGAATTTGTCTTGGTGCATATGCTCTCAACGTACATAAAATAAAATATACATTTGTCAAGAATCATATGGTACAACACTTAATGATTGTCATAGGGGTCAAATAAGCAATGAAGAAGCAATATTAATAAAAATCTTAGGATATACGCAACAAGTTACAGTCATACAGTCAACATGGATAGATACCGGTACCTCCAATGTGTAGTTGACAAAAGGAAGAAATAAAAATAAATGGCAGGATTGTGAGTTGTTTTATTGGGTTTAAACCTTTTATGGTTGCCATTTATGTATTGGGGCGTTTTTAAATTTTTTTACTATGTTTTATTATGTTTTATTCTTGTAAGCCGCCCTGAGTCCATGAGAAAAAAGACAGCCTATTAATTGATTGATTCATTGATTGATTGTTTTATTGGATTGTTTTACTGGGTTTAAACCTTTTATGGTTGCTATTTATGTATTGGGGTATTTTTAATTTTTTTTACTATGTTTTATTCTTGTAAGCTGCCCTGAGTCCACAAGAAGAAAGACGGCCTATTAATTGATTCATTGATTCATTGATTGATTATTTTATTGGATTGTTTTACTGGGTTTAAACCTTTTATGGTTGCTATTTATGTATTGGGGTATTTTTAATTTTTTTTACTATGTTTTATTCTTGTAAGCTGCCCTGAGTCCACAAGAAGAAAGACGGCCTATTAATTGATTCATTGATTTATTGTTTTATTGGATTGTTTTACTGGGTTTAAACCTTGTATGGTTGCTATTTATGTACTGGGGTATTTTTAATTTTTTTACTATGTTTTATTATGTTTTATTCTTGTAAACCGCCCTGAGTCCACGAGAAGAAAGACAGCCTATTAATTAATTCATTGATTGATTGATTGATTGATTAAGTACATGCATGCATGCATAAATAAGGCCCTTCGTTTCGAAATGCAATGGAGTCAGGCAAAACGAGCACCCCCCTCTCTCTGTGTTTCTTGTGCATGTTTCCTGGAACATTAGCTGAGCACACGCCACGCATCCATTCCTTCCGAAATTTCATTAACGGCTCCATCAGGCTGATGCTCATGGGCCCTAAGGGCAAATGATGCTCCGTTGGGCGCCCAATCTCTCTAGGCGAAGCCAGCCAATGCTCAACAGTCGGAGCCGTTGAGCATCTGAGTAGGTATAACCCAACTTTAGAAGAGAGCATTTAATAATAACAACAGAGTTGGAAGGGACCTTGGAGGTCTTCTAGTCCAACCCCCTGCTGAGGCAGGAAACCCTACACCACTTCAGACAGATGATTATATAACATCTGCTTAAAAACTTCCAGTGTTGGAGCATTTGCAACTTCTGGAGGCAAGCTGTTCCACTGGTTAATTGCTCTCACTGTCAGGAAATTTCTCCTTAGTTCTTAAGTTGCTTCTCTCCTTGTTTAGTTTCCACCCATTGCTTCTTGTCCTACCCTCAGGTGCTTTGGAGAATAGCTTGACTCCTTCTTCTTTGTGGCAACCCCTGAGATATTGGAAGACTGCTATCATGTCTCCCCTGGTCCTTCTTTTCATTAAACTAGCCATGCCCAGTTCCTGCAACTATTTTTCATATATTTTAGCCTCCAGTCCCCTAATCGTCTTTGTTGCTCTTCTCTGCACTTTTTCTAGAGTCTCCTTTTTGCATCATGGCAACCAAAACTGAATGCAGGATTCTATGTGTGGTCTTACCAAGGCCTTATAAAGTGGTATTAACACTACACGTGATCTTGATCCTCTCCCCCTGTTAATACAGCCTGGAATTGTGTTGGCTTTTTTGGCAGCTGCTGCACACGGCTGGCTCCTATTTAACTGGTTGTCCACTAAGACTCCAAGATAGATAGATAGATAGATAGATAGATAGATAGATAGATAGATAGATAGATAGATAGATAGATAGATAGATAAGTAGGTAGGTAGGTAGGTAGGTAGGTAGGTAGATGATAGATAGATAGATAGATAGATAGACAGACAGACAGACAGACAGACAGACAGAGACAGACAGACTAGATAGATAGATAGATAGATAGATAGATAGATAGATGATAGATAGATAGATAGATAGATAGATAGATAGATAGATAGATAGACAGACAGACAGATGGAGACAGACAGACTAGATAGATAGATAGGTAGGTAGGTAGGTAGGTAGATAGATGATAGACAGACAGACAGAGACAGACAGACAGACTAGATAGATAGATAGATAGATAGATAGATAGATGATAGATAGATAGATAGATAGACAGACAGAGACAGACAGACAGACACAGACAGAGAGACAGACTAGATAGATAGATAGATAGATAGATAGATAGATAGATAGATAGATAGATAGATAGATAGATAAGAGATCGAGATATATAGATATATGTCACATGTTTTTGCTGAATTTGAAAAATATGGGATACTAAGATACATACATACATACATACATACATACATACATACATACATACATACATACATACATACACTGCTCAAAAAAATAAAGGGAACCCTTCAACAACACAATATAACTCCAAGTAAATCAAACTTCTTGGCCCTTATTGGCCATCAATTTCACCTGCTGTTGTGCACATTCAACTTTGTAAAGAACAAAGTATTCAATGGGAATATTTCATTCATTCAGATCTAGGATGGGTTTTTTGAGGGTCCCCTTTATTTTGTGTGTGTGTGTGTTTGTGTGTGTGTATAAATGTCACATGTTTTTTTGCTGAATTTGAAAATTAAGGGAGACTAGGATAGATCTATTTCGGCCTTATTTTGGCCTCTTCGTAAATTTTCACGGGTATATGTGTGTAGATTGTTCTGAGTTCGGGTTTTGCCCTGTGTAATATTTTGCATGTTTATGCATGTTTATATTCCTGCAAAGATCTCAAACTGGTGTTTGTGTGTGTGTGTATATATATACACACACACACATATGCAAATGCAACGGCTTAGGTTGTGGAAAAATAAAGCTGTAGGATAATCCAGAGTGTGTATTTGTGTGTGTGTGTTTAAAATAAAAATTGTGTCTGGAAGCTTGCAATAGACATGGGGGGGGTGACTGTGGATAAAGCGACTTCCCTCCCTTTCCCCCCCCCCCTTGCACTCAGCCGGCCTGCAAAGATTGAAGAGTAGATGCCAGTGGTGTTTGGGGTTGGGTTTTTTGCAGAAAGAACCAGCGCGAGATTGCCACGGCTGACCCGAAAATCCAGCCACGAATAAGGCAGAGCTTTTGAAGCCCGTCCAAGGATCAGTCGCTCTCTCTTCAGCCCTGGCCTGATTTCTCCCTGTTGCTCCGGCTCAACCCCGTTTCCCTCCCCTAGTCTTCACCCTCCCCGGGCTTAAATAAATCTGTGTCAGATGATCCGTGGCTCTGACGTGGCTGGTAATGCTTTCCCAGACCAGCTCAGCTCAGCTCCTTTGGTTCGCGTGGCCCTGGCTGGCTGTTGCCAATACAGTGATACCTCGTCTTACAAACCCCTCGTCATACAAACTTTTCGAGATACAAACCCAGGGTTTAAGATTTTTTTGCCTCTTCTTACAAACTATTTTCACCTTACAAACCCACCACCGCCACTGGGATGCCCCACCTTTGGACTTCCGTTGCCAGCGGAGCATCCGTTTTTGCACTGCTGGGATTCCCCTGAGGCTCCCCTCCATGGGAAACCCCACTTCCGGACTTCCGTGTTTTTGTGATGCTGCAGGGGAATCCCATCAGGAGAATCCCAGCAGCACAAAAACGGGCGCTTCGCTGGCAATGGAAGTCTGGGGGTGGGGTTTCTCAGCGAGGGGAGCCTCAGTGAAATCGCAGCATCGCAAAAACACAGAGGTCCGGAGGTGGGGTTTCAAGGACTTCAGTGTTTTTGCGATGCTGCGATTTCTCTGATGCTCCCTTCGCTGGGAAACCCCACCTCCAAACTTCCATTGCCAGCAAAGTGCTCATTTTTGCGATGCTGGGATTCCCCTGCAGCATTGCAAAAACACGGAAGTCCAGAGGTGGGGTTTCCCATGGAGTGGAGTCTCAGGGGAATCCCAGCAGTGCAAAAACGGACGCTTCGGCTGGCAAAAGGGGTGAATTTTGGGCTTGCACGCATTAATCGCTTTTCCATTGATTCCTATGGGAAACATTGTTTCATCTTACAAACTTTTCACCTTAAGAACCTCATCCTGGAACCAATTAAGTTTGTAAGACAAGGTATCAGAGTATAAGATGCATCAACACCCTTGAAAATGTCCAAAGATACTTCACCAGAAGAGCCCTTAACTCCTCCACTCGAAACAGAATATCCTACGAAAATAGACTAACAATCCTGGGCCTAGAAAGCCTAGAACTACGATTTGAGTATTACCCACAAGATCATATGCTGCAACGTCCTACCGGTCAATGACTACTTCAGCTTCAACCGCAACAACACAAGAGCATGCAACAGATTCAAACTTAATACGAACCGCGCCAAACTTGACTGTAAAAAATATGATTTCAACAATCGAGTTATTGAAGCGTGGAACTCATTACCGGACTCAATTGTGTCAACCCCTAACCCCCAACATTTCTCCCTTAGACTCTCCACGATTGACCTCTCCAGGTTCCTAAGAGGCCAGTAAGGGGCGTACATAAGTGCACTGGTGTGCCTTTCGTCCCCTGTCCAATTGTCTTTCCTTTCTTTCACCCATCTTATATATTCTCTTCCTTTCATATATCCTCTCCTCTAAGTTCACTTTCACCCTCTTTTATATTATCACATGTCTATTTTTCTTCCTATGTATTTGTGTATTGGACAAATGAATGAATAAATGAATGAATGAATGAATAAATAAGACGCACCTTAATTTTTGGGGAGGAAAATAGGGAAAAGAATCTGCTTAGTAGGTATTCATCTGGCTAGCGTCCTTAATCTGGTCGGCTCCTGCATATTATTTTATCCGCTGGTTAAGGGCTTAATTTAAAAAAAAAATTCTGAGAGAGTAACAATGAAAGAGCTTGCAAGCCAATAAGAGCTGGGAACATCGTTAGCACCTGGAAAGAAATATTCGGAGCAAGTAGAGCAATGGAGAAAACCCTGCAAAGATTTAGGGCTTGGAAAACATTCGTCTTTGCAGAGAGTAACAATGAAAGAGCTTGCAAGATGGTAAGAACTGGGAACATCGTTAGCACCTGGTTAGGGCTGGAAAAAAACATTTGGCGCAAATAGAGAATGAAAAAAATAAAAATCAAAGACAGAGCTTGGAAAACATTCTCTGCAGAGAGTAACAATGAAAGAGCTTGCAAGCCGGTAAGAGGTGGGAACATTGTTAGCACCTGGTTAGGGCTGGAAAGAAACTTACTCAGAGCAAGTTAGAGTAATGAAAAAAACCCTGCAAAGACTTAGAGCTTGGAAAATATTCTTTGCAGAGAGTAACAATGAAAGAGCCTGCAAGGTAAGAGCTGGGAAGAACGTTAATTCAGCCTCTTTTAGGGAGGAAAAAAGTGTGTCTTATACTCTGAAAAATACGGTAATTCCAAAGGATTTTTTGGAGGGGGGGTTCAGGCGGCGTGGCATAAATGCAGAAAGCGGGCCACCCCACCCCCAAAAGACAGCTGGCACAATTGCCGTGGACCTGAATTGCTGGGTGGCTCAAAAAGCCACATAATAAAAGGAGGGTTTTTTTTCTAAAAAGGCTTCATTAAACCTTCTGCAGATGCTTGGACAGAAACATCTGTTTCCTGCTCTTATTCGTTCATGTGAAAATGAGCACAGCTGCCTCCCTATTTTTTCCCCCTTATACTGTAGCATGATTTTTCATTTCAAAAAAGCCTATATTTATTTAAAAAACATTGATAGATTTTTTTTCCTTAAAAAATATAGGATTTTTTATAAAAGCCCATATTGATAAAAATATTTCTATTTTTTTTCCTATAAATACATAGGATTTTTATAAAATCCTACATCTGTCTCTCTGTCTGTCTATCATATCTATCATATCTATCATATCTATCTATCTATCTATCTATCTATCTATCTATCTATCTATCATCTCTCTCCATCTATCTATCTGTTTCTGTTTCTGTCTCTATTATATCTATATCTATCTGTCTGTCTATCATATCTATCTATCTATCATCTCTATCTATCTATCAATCATCTATCTATCTATGTATCTATGTATCTATCATCTATCTATCTATTTACTGTATTTATATGTTGTTCACTCCAAATGGACTCTGAGCGGCTAAATAGGAATAAATACAACAACAATAAAAACAGTTTAAATCTAATAATAAAAGTCAGTAATAGCAGTAATAACATAAAAACAATACAGTAGTCCCTCACCTATCGCTGGTGTTACGTTCCAGACCTGGCCGCGATAGGTGAAATCCGCGATGGGGAATTTATCGACTGATAGTACTTATTTAAGTATTTATATTGTAATTGTTTGGTAAGTTTTCATTGTTTTAAGTGTTTATAAACCCTTCCCACACAGTATTTATTTTAGATACAGTATTTAAATACAGTATTTACAATTTTAGATATATATATATTTTTTTTAAACCTGCCGATCGAGTTCAGCGGGCTGTTTAAATCTGCCGATCGACTTCCTCAGAAACCCGCGATGAAGTGAAGCCGCAGTAGGTGAAGCGCGGTATAGCGAGGGACTACTGTATACACACACAGTCATTCTTAATTCCAAGCCTGCCAGAAACCCCAGGTGTTAACAAATATTGATTAAAACTATTTGTATTTTTTCCCTGTAAAAATATAGGATTTTTATAAAATCCTACATTTATAAAAATATTTGTATATTTTTTTCCTATAAAAATATATATAATTTTTAATAAAATCCTACATGTATTATATAGAGAGAGGTTAATTCTCTGCCTTATAAGGCAAAGGCGGCACGTTCAAGTCCCAGTGAGGGTATGGCTAGCTGATGAGGCCAGAACAAGGTCGAAATAGATCTATCCTAATCTCCCTTAATTTTCAAATTCAGCAAAAACATGTGACACACATCTGTGTATATAGATATATAGGAGGAAGCATGGAAGAAAATCTCAGGTTCTCTTGTCTTCATCTCTCTAGGAGAGATGCTTTTTTGCAGAAACAACTGGACTTTCTCATTTGTTTGTTTTTTCTTGGAAGATGTTTCGCTTCTCCTCCAAGAAGCTTCCCCGGTTCTGACTGAATGGTGGGGAAAATAAAGATTTATATTCTTTGTAGACAGCTGGTCATTTGCATTTCTTTTTAGAGAGGCTTTGAGGCTGCTTGGAGGTTTATCACAGTCCATAAATGTGAAAATCGATCGTGTCACATTTTTTGGTTGCAACGTCAAACAGACACTAAAGGGATTCTTGCAAATTGAGAAATATATGTATTTTAAGAAGCATCCACGCGTCTGGTTATTTTAAAATAAATAAATAAATAATAATAATAATAATAATAATAATAATAATAATAATAATAATAATTTAGATTTGTATGCCGCCCCTCTCCGAAGACTCGGGGCGGCTCACAACAACGATAAAAACAATATTATACTGGCACAAATCTAATCTTAAAATAAACTAAAAACCCTATCATAATTAAAAACCAAACAGCACATACATACCAAACATAAATTATAATAAGCCTGGGGGAAAGTTGTCTCAAATCCCCCATGCCTGGCGGTATAGATGGGTCTTAAGTAGTTTACGGAAGACAAGGAGGGTGGGAGTAGTTCTAATCTCCGGGGGGAGTTGATTCCAGAGGGCCGGGGCCGCCACAGAGAAGGCTCTTCCCCTGGGGCCCGCCAGACAACATTGTTTAGTCGACGGGACCCGGAGAAGGCCAACTCTGTGGGACCTTATCGGCTGCTGGGATTCGTGCGGTAACAGGCGGTTCCGGAGGTACTCTGGTCCAATGCCATGTAGGGCTTTAAAGGTCATGACCAACACTTTGAATTGTGACCAGAAACAGATCGGCAGCCAATGCAGGCCACGGAGTGTTGTAGATACGTGGGCGAATCTGGGAAGCCCCACGATGGCTCTTGCGGCCGCGTTCTGCACGATCTGGAGTTTCCGAACACTTTTCAGAGGTCGCCCCAGGTAGAGAGCGTTGCAGTAGTCGAACCTCGAGGTGATGAGGGCAGGAGTGACTGTGAGCAATGACTCCCTGTCCAAATAGGGCTGCAACTGGTGCACCAGGCGAACCTGGGCAAACGCCCTCCTCGCCACAGCCGAAAGATGATGTTCCAATGTCAGCTGTGGATCGAGGAGGACGCCCAAGTTGCGGACCCTGTCTGAGGGGGTCAATAGTTCCCCCCCCAAGGGTGATGGACGGACAGATGGAATTGTCCTTGGGAGGCAATACCCACAGCCACTCCGTCTTGTCTGGGTTGAGTTTGAGTCTGTTGACACCCATCCAGGCCCCAACAGCCTCCAGGCACCGGCACATCACTTCCACTGCTTCGTTGACTGGATGCAACCCATCTTAATGTTGCCTCCCAATTCCCGGCATTGAATTAGCTGCGATCGGCCTCACTTTATGGATTGGAGCTTCGTCGTTTATTTATGATGGTTTCCGTTAATGAAATATTGATGTCGATTATGTCTGACGGTTGGGAAAAAGAAATATTTGGAAATGTGAGCGAAGGCAATTTGGCAGAAGGCGATTTCAGGGTGAGGTGGAACGCGAAAAGAGGCAAGGAAAGAACAGCCTCGGGCACTGGGGAAAATAACAACAACCGACAAATAAACCAAACAATGATAGTTTGTTGTCGTTTTTTTCGGTCGCGAAAAATTAATCTCAAAACAGATCAGGAAGCATTTCAAGGGCCGTTCGGGGTTCGGTCGAATTAAATGCGGTGTTTCCATGAAAATAAGCCCTCCCCAAAAAATAAGCCCTGTCCCCCTCAAATCCACTCCTCTCCATTCCATATTCTACTCTATTCCACTCTACTCTTATTCTACTCTACTCTACTCTACTCATTCTATTCTATTCTATTCCATTCCATTCCGATTTCTACTCGACTCTGATCTGATCTGATCTAATCTAATCTAATCTAATCTACTCTTATTCTACTCTACTCTACTCTACGCCACCCCACTCTACTCCATATTCTCTTCTCTTCTATACTATTCTATTCTATTCCATTCCAATACTATTTCTACTCTACTCTACTGTAATCTAATCTAATCTACTCTTATTCTACTCTACTCCACCCCACTCCACTCCAGTCCACTCCATATTCTCTTCTATACTATTCTATTCTATTCCATTTCAATACTATTTCTACTCTACTCTACTCTATTCTACTCTAATATAATCTACTCTACTCTACTCTAATCTACTCTACTCTAATCTACTCTAATATACTCTAATCTAATCTACTCTAATCTACTCTACTTTACTCTACTCTAATCTACTCTACTCTACTCTTATTCTACTCTACTCCACCCCACTCCACTCCAGTCCATATTCTCTTCTCTTCTCTTCCCTTCCCTTCCCTTCCATTCTATCTTCTCTTCTCTTCCATTCCATTCCATTCTACTGTGCTCCACTCTACCCTACTCTACTCTACTCTACTCCACTCCACTCCTTTCTATTCCATTCTAAAAGAGAGAGAGAGAGAGTAGTTGCAGGTGCTCTTACTCGGACGAAGATGAGTGCGTTGGAGTCTCCGACTTGGTACTTTCCCTCCGAGACTTTGACCATGGGGAACTGGGACGGGCAGGTACAGTGGCCCAAGATCTCTCTCACCTAGGAGGAAGGAACACAAACAGGGTTGGAGAAACAGAGGAAAAACAGGCCAGTTAAATCAGGTCCGTCCATCCCCAGATAGCGTTTTCAACTTAAAACAGCTCATTCGGTGACTGTTGAAAAACAAAGCGACTTAGGACCGTTTTTCACACTTAGTGACCGCCGTAGCATCCCCCATGGTCACATGACCCAAACAGTTGTCGCCGTGTCTCTGGGGTCGTCACCTGTTTCCCCCCTTTTTTGCGACCGTCCGACAAGGTGAGTCAAGGGGGGGACCCATATTTGCTTATATAACAATCATGTGGTACTCACTTAGTGGAATGGAATGCAATGGAAACTGGGTGAACTAACACTATATGCATTTTATTTTACCTAGGTCTTACTTTGGTATCTGTGAAATCTGTATTTGGTCCGTAATATGGCAAGTGATTTAGCTTTACTAGATAAGTGGTCAAAGCAATGGAAACTGCAGTTTAATGTTTCCAAATGTAAAATAATGCACTTGGGGAAAAGGACTCCTCAATCTGAGTGTTGCATTGGCAGTTCTGTGTTAGCAAAAGCTTCAGAAGAAAAGGATTGAGGGGTCGTGATTTCTGACAGTCTCAAAATGGGTGAACTAATACTATATGCGTTTTATTTCACCTAGGTCTTACTTTGGTATCTGTGAAATCTGTATTTGGTCCGTAATATGGCAAATGATTTAGCTTTGCTAGATAAGTTGTCAAAGCAATGGAAACTGCAGTTTAATGTTTCCAAATGTAAAATAATGCACTTGGGGAAAAAGGAATCCTCAATCTGAGTATTGGCAGAAACTTCATAAGAGAAGGATAGAGGGGTCGCGATTTCCGACAGTCTCAAAATGTAGTTGGCTTCCCGCTACACAATAGTAATACCAACTTCCCCCGCGAACCTTCCCCGCAAGAGCTACGTGCCTTGTAACCTGACTTTACGGATAACCCTCGTAATTCTAAAGAATGCAAAGGAAGATAAAAGGAAAAAAGCAAACAAACGTTGGTATCGAAGTGGCTTTTAATCTGGTTGGGTTTTTTTTTACAGCACTTATAAATGCATTTATAGGTATGTAATCTTCTCTCTCTAACATCATCACTTCCTTCTTCCCATTGCCTTGCTGTTCTAATCTCCAAACCCATAAATCACAAATTCATTATTATTATTATTTTCCAGGGTGCCACCTTCGGTTTCTGCATTTGCCCATAATAATAATCACAACAGCGACAGGGAATAAAACAGGTTGGTGAAAAATGGCCTCCCTCAATTATTTATTGCTTAATTAACGTTCAATTAATGTTCAAAAGTTTCTTTCCCAGGCTGCACATCCCAAATCTGTGGTTATCGGGCCACCTCCATCAGATTATTCTTTCCTCTTCGCCAATTCCAGGATTCAATTATTGGGTTTTATTAGTTTATTTATTCGTTTTAATTTTTTTAGTTTATTTATTTATTTTATTTTATTTTAATTTGTTTTGTCAAGTACCTATTGGTGGTATACAAAGATATAATAATGTGAGACCACATTTGGAATAATACTGTGTTCAGTTCTGGAGACCTCACCTACAAAAAGATATTGACAAAATTGAACGGGTCCAAAGACGGGCTACAAGAATGGTGGAAGGTCTGAAGCATAAAATGTATCAGGAAAGACTTCATGAACTCAATCTGTATAGTCTGGAGGACAGAAGGAAAAGGGGGGACATGATCGAAACATTTAAATATGTCAAAGGGTTAAATAAGATCCAGGAGGGAAGTGTTTTTAATAGGAAAGTGAACACAAGAACAAGGGCACACAATCTGAGGTTAGTTGGGGGAAAGATCAAAAGCAACGTGAGAAAATATTATTTCACTGAAAGAGTAGTAGATCCTTGGAACAAACTTCCAGCAGACGTGGTTGGTAAATCCACAGTAACTGAATTTAAACATGCCTGGGATAAACATATATCCATTGTAAGATGAAATACAGGAAATAGTATAAGGGCAGACTAGATGGACCATGAGGTCTTTTTCTGCCGTCAGTCTTCTATGTTTCTATGTTTCTATGTTTCTATTTATATGCATGATATCAGTAAAAAAGAAACATTAGGACAGGGGACAGTAGGCACGCTGGTACACTTATGCACGCCCTTTACTGACCTCTTAGGAATCGGGAGAGGTCAACAGTGGATAGTCGAAGGGTAAAGTTTTGGGGCTTAAGTGATGATACTACAGAGTCAGGTAGTGAGTTCCATGCATCAACTACTTGGTTACTAAAGTCATATTTCCTGCAGTCGAGTTTGGAGCCGTTTACTTTATTTATTTATTTATTTATTTAGTTTATTTATTTATTTATTGGATTTGTATGCCGCCCCTCTCCGCAGACTCGGGGCGGCTAACAACAGTAATGAAACAGTATATGACAATAATCCAATACTAAAAACAGTTAAAAACCCATTATATAAAAACCAATCATACATACAGACATACCATGCATAAAATTGTAAAGGCCTAGGGGGAAAGTGTATCTTAGTTCCCCCATGCCTGGCGGCAAAGGTGGGTTTTAAGCAGCTTACGAAAGGCAAGGAGGGTGGGGGCAATTCTAATCTCTGGGGGGAGTTGGTTCCAGAGGGCCGGGGCCGCCACAGAGAAGGCTCTTCCCCTGGGTCCCGCCAAGCGACATTGTTTGGTTGACGGGACCCGGAGAAGACCCACTCTGTGGGACCTAACTGGTCGCTGGGATTCGTGCAGCAGAAGACGGTCCCTGAGATATTCTGGTCCGGTGCCATGAAGGGCTTTATAGGTCATAACCAACACTTTGAATTGTGACCGGAAACTGATCGGCAACCAATGCAGACTGTGGAGTGTTGGTGTGACATGGGCATACAAATCCCATGATTGCTCTCGCAGCTGCATTCTGCACGATCTGAAGTTTCCGAACACTTTTCAAAGGTAGCCCCATGTAGAGAGCGTTACAGTAGTCGAGCCTCGAGGTGATGAGGGCGTGAGTGACCGTGAGCAGTGACTCCCAGACCAAATAGGGCCGCAACTGGTGCACCAGGCGAACCTGGGCGAAGTTTGTATCTGTTGCTAAGTTTGTATCTGTTGTATGCTCCGTGTGTTGTTGTGGTTGAAGCTGAAGTAGGAAGGAGGTTGTAGCAGTTGATTTTATGCGCTATGCTTAGGTCTTGTTTTAGGCGACGTAGTTCCAGGTTTTCTAAACCTAGGATGGTAAGTCTGCTTGCGCTGGGGATTCTGTTGCGAGTGGACGTGTGGAGTATCTCTGGGTGTTTATGTCCGAAATGTGATGGGGGTTCCAGACAGACGAGCTGTATTCGAGGATTGGTCTGGCGAATGTTTTGCATGCTCTGGTTAGTAATGTGAGATTGCCGGAGCAGAAATGACGTAGGATTAGGTGAACAACCGCCTCCCTAAAAGTATCTGGAGACTCAGGGAAAGTGAGGTCATTGTTTTTGAAGGCAGACACAAAGGAGAAAAGCAATTTCCCGGTGGGAAAAGGAACAATTTTCCTTTCTTCCCCCCCCCCTCCCCTTTTCCCCCTTGGATGGAACAAAATTGATCTGTGGAATTTTCCAAGCCTGTTTGGGAGACTTTGTACTAGCAGAGGAAACAGAAAAGAAAGAAAAAAATTTTTTTTTACCCCTTTTATTTAAAAGAGAGAAAGGAAAGAACGCCACTTAATTTTTCCACATTTGGTACATTTTGGCCTTCCAAAAAGCCGTTAAGACCGGGCTTTTCCTGGGGTCATGGATCAGATGGTACACGCCATCGGGATCCAACCAGGAAATAAGTGTATGGGGTTTTTTAAAAGCTGTTTTGATTGATAATTTGTGGGGTTTTAAAATTGTTTTGTCCTGTTTTTAGGGGAGTTTATATTGTCCTGTTTTTAGGGGGTTTTATATTTTATATTTAAGGGGTATTTATATTATTGTGTTTGGTTGTAAGCTGCTCAGAGTCGTCTGGGAGTTGGGTGGTGTATAAGTGAAAATGAAAGAAAGAAAGAAAGAAAGAGAGAGAGAGAGAGAGAGAGAGAGACAGAGAGACAGAGAGACAGAGAGACAGAGACAGAGAGAGGAAGGAAGGGAGGGAGGGAGGAGGGAAGAAAGAAAGAAAGAGAGAGAGAGAGACAGACAGACAGACAGAGACAGAGAGAGAAAGGAAGGAAGGAGGGAAGAAAGAAAGAAAGAAAGAGAGAGAGACAGAGAGAGAGACAGAGAGACAGAGACAGAGAGAGGAAGGGAGGGAGGGAGGGAGGAGGGAAGAAAGAAAGAAAGAGAGAGAGAGAGACAGACAGACAGAGACAGAGAGAGGAAGGAAGGAAGGAAGAAAGAAAGAAAGAAAGAAAGAAAGAAGTAGTTAGTCTATTCTCCAAAGCATCTGATGGTAGAACAAGAAGCAACAGGTGGAAACTAATCAAGGAGAGAAGCAACTTAGAACTAAGGAGAAATTTCCTGACAATCAGAACAATTAATCCATGGAACAGCTTGCCACCAGAAGTTGTGAATGCTCCAACACTGGAAGTTTTAACGAAGATATTGGATAACCATCTGTCTGAAGTAGTGTAGGGTTTCCTGCCTAAGCAAGGGGTTCAACTAGAAGACCCCCAAGGCCCCTTCCAACTCTGTTATTCTATATTCTATTCTATTCTATTTTTTTATTAAAAAAAATTATTGGTTTTCAAATATATTTTGAAACAGACAAATAAATAACAACAACGGAAAAAATAAAAACAAACAAAAACAACAGCAACAAAAGAAATTATAATATCAGCAAACATTCAGTATTTTTGCATTGCTACATCGGCTATTTCATTAAATCCTATATTAATATACATATTAAATAATTACAGCAATGTTCATATTATTTCATACAATCACAAAGTCCCTATTCAAGTCTTTCATATTTACATATTTATATTCTTTATTTTATTCATCTTTATGTAATCTACTCTACTCTATATTCTATTATATTCTATATTCTATATTCTATATTCTATATTCTATATTCTATATTCTATATTCTATATTCTATATTCTATATTCTATATTCTATTCTATTCCATTCTATTCTATATTCAAATCTATTCTCTATTCTATTCTAGAACAAGAAGCAATGGGTGGAAACTAATCAAGGAGAGAAGCAACTTAGAACTAAAGAAAAAAATTCTGATAGTTAGAACAATTAATCCAGGGAACAGCTTGCCACCAGAAGTTGCGAATGCTCCAACACTGGAACTTTTAAAGAAAATGTTGGATAACCATCTGTCTGAAGTAGTGTAGGGCTTCCTGCCTAAGTAGAAGACCTCCAAGGTCCCTTCCAACTCTGTTGTTGTTGTTGTTGTTGTTGTTATTATTATTATTACTATTACTGTTGTTGTTGTTGTTGTTGTTATTATTATTATTATTAATTAGATTTGCATGCCATCCCTCTCCGAAGACGTATCCTTCCAATTCTACTATTCTGTATTCTAAGCAGAACCCAGCATCCTATTGTAATTAAACGTGCACGAAAGATCTTCCTAGGGATAAACCCGGCATTTGCCATCTCTGTTAATAAAAGAACCAAATTAAAAGATCCTTTAAAAAGAATTTAAATCCAGTGGGCTTAGGAATCTGGCAGATGGCCGTCTATTTGCAGAGCAGGGGTCAAGTCCAAGACCAGCCCATCCTTGGTTGGCATGGGATGGGTTGGGCTCCCGGGAGTCGGGAGGCGAGGCTGGCGCGATGGCACGCAACGAGGAGGCTACCCATCTGCCGGTGGCAGATTTAGTAAGGAATGAGGGCAGGGAAAAGGCCTTGGGAATTAAAAAGCTCCATCAGAAGAGATCAGCTGTGCCTCGTCTCCTCTCCAGGCGGGCTTGCTGAGAAAAGCTCTCCCTGCCAACCGTGCCCAAGTTTGGGGATTAAGCACAATTTGGTTTGGAGCAGTGGAATTTCAGTCTTGGGATTGGAAGTGGAGGGGGCTTCAACTCCCAGGATTCTGCGGCCTGCGTGCGGACAGTGGAATTCTGGGAGTTGAAGTCCTCGCTTCTTAAGGCATGATGTTGGCTATGGAATTCTGGGAGTTGAAGATCATTCTTTTTATCTCGTCTCTCTCTGTCTCTCTCTCTATCTCTGCCTTTGTCGCTCTCTCTCTTTCTCTCCCACTCTCTAATCACTTTTTATCCCCTCTCTCTTTCTTTTTCTGTCTCCTTCTCTCTCTCCCTCTCTCTTTCTCTCATCACTCTTTCTCTCCTCTCTCTGTTTGTTTCTCCCTCCCTCTTTCTTTTTGTCTGTCTCCTCTCTCTCTCTCTCTCTCTCATTACACTTTTTATCTCCTCTGTCTCTGTCTCTCCGCCTGTCATCACTTTTTTTATCTTCTCTCTCTTTCTTTTTGTCTATCTCCTTCACTCTCTCCCTCTCTTTCTCTCATCACTCTTTCTCTCCTCTCTCCCTGTCTCTCTCTCCCTCCTTCCCTCTTTCTCATCACTCTTTTTATCATCTCTCTCTTTTTTGTCTGTCTCTTCTCTCTCTCTTTCCCTCATTACTCTTTTTATCTGATCTGCCTCTTTCTCTCTGTCTCTCTCTGTCTCTGAGTCTCTGTCTCTCTCCCTCTCTTTCTCATCACTTTTTTATCTTCTCTCTTTCTTCTTATCTGTCTCCTCCCCTCCCTCCCTCTCATTCTCTCATCACTCTTTCTCTCCTCTCTCTCTGTCTGTCTCTCTTCCTCCCTCTCTCTCTCACAGCACTTTTTATCACCTTTCTCTTCCTTCCTTCCTTCCTTCCTTCCTTCCTTCCTTCCTTCCTTTCTTTTGGTCTGTCTCCCCCCTCTCTCTCATTACCCTTTTTATCTCCTCTGTATCTTTCTCTGTCTCTCTCCTCCTCTCTCTCACTTTTTATCACATAGAAACATAGAAGTCTGACGGCAGAAAAAGACCTCATGGTCCATCTAGTCTGCCCTTATACTATTTTCTGTATTTTATCTTAGGATGGATATATGTTTATCCCAGGCATGTTTAAATTCAGTTATTGTGGATTTACCAACCACGTCTGCTGGAAGTTTGTTCCAAGGATCTACTACTCTTTCAGTAAAATAATATTTTCTCATGTTGCTTTTGATCTTTTCCCCAACTAACTTCAGATTGTGTCCCCTTGTTCTTGTGTTCACTTTCCTATTAAAAACACTTCCCTCCTGGACCTTATTTAACCCTTTAATATATTTAAATGTTTCGATCATGTCCCCCCTTTTTCTTCTGTCCTCCAGACTATACAGATTGAGTTCATTAAGTCTTTCCTGATACGTTTGATGCTTAAGACCTTCCACCATTCTTGTAGCCCGTCTTTGGACCCGTTCAATTTTGTCAATATCCTTTTGTAGGTGAGGTCTCCAGAACTGAACACAGTATTCCAAATGTGGTCTCACCAGCACTCTATATAGTGGGATCATAATCTCCTTCTTCCTGCTTGTTATACCTCTAGCTATGCAGCCAAGCATCCTACATGCTTTCCCTACCGCCTGACTGCACTGTTCACCCATTTTGAGACTGTCTGAAATCACTACCCCTAAATCCTTTTCTTTTGAAGTATTTGCCAACACAGAACTGCCAATACAATACTCAGATTGAGGATTCCTTTTCCCCAAGTGCATTATTTTACATTTGGAAGCATTAAACTGTAGTTTCCATTGCTTTGACCATTTATCTAGTAAAGCTAAATCACCTCTTTCTTTCTTTCCTTTTGTCTGTCTCCTCTCTCTCTCTCATTACTCTTTTTATCTCCTGTCTCTCTTTGTCTCTCTCCGCCTCTCTCTCACTTTTTATCTTCTCTCTCTTTCTTTTTGTCTGTCTCCTTCTCTCTCTCCCTCTCTTTCTCCCATCACTCTTCCTCTCCTTTCTCCTCCCTCTGCCTTTCTCTCCCTCCCTTACCCTCCCTTTCTCTCTCTCTCTCTCACACCCACACCCACACACACACACACACACGTGTCAGATCTCTTTGTACTTTCCCCCCTTTGCACCAAGCAGAGCTCTGGAAAGCATTGAGTCAAAAGTTGGAGAACAAGTTTATTTACACTCGGTTGCTTAGAAGAGAGACTCCCACCGAGAGCCGGATGAATGAGAACAGCCAGCCCCACTTGCAAGGCAGCCCCAGCTTGAAGCCAACCAGCGCAAAGTCCCAACAAGCCCTTGCAGGAGTTGGGGGGGTGGAATGGGGGGGGAAAGGATTTTTCAGATCAGCTGAGCTGGAGAAAAAATCCTCTAGGTCTGGCGCACAGCTTTCTTTACTTTCCCTCCCGTTGTTCCAGCTTTCCTTCTTTCAAATCAAAGCAGCTTTCTAATCTCCGTGAACAGAGCAGAATCCCTGGATGGAAAGGGACCTTGGAGGCCTTCTAGTCTGACCCCGACCCAAGCAGGAGAGAACCTAAGCCATTCCTGACAAAGATAAACTTTCCATAAGGCATAAATGGTTGGTTCCAGTTCTGATGTTAGGTTGCTTCATGGTCCGTTTCCCTATGAGTGGATCCCAACTCCCAAATTATCTATCTATCTATCTATCTATCTATCTATCTATCTATCTATCTATCTATCTATCATCTATCTATCATCTATCTATCATCTATCTATCTATCTATCTATCTATCTATCTATAATCTATCTATCATCTATCTATCTAAATATCATCTATCTATCTGTCTGCCTGTCTAATCATCTATCTATCTATTTATCTATCTATCTAATCATCTATCTATCTAATCATCTATCTATCATCTATCTATCTATCAGCTATCTATCTATCTATCTATCTATCTATCTGATCATCTATCTATCTATCTATCTATCATCTATCTGTCTGTCTGTCTGTCTGTCTAATTATCTATCTATCATCTACCTACCTATCCATCCATCCATCCATCCATCCATCATCTATCTATCTATCTATCTATCTATCTATCTATCTATCTATCTATCTAATCATCTATCTATCATCTATCTATCTATCATCTATCTATCTATCATCTATCTATCTGTCTGTCTGTCTAATTATCTATCTATCATCTACCTATCCATCCATCCATCCATCCATTATCTATCTATCTATCTATCTATCTATCTATCTATCTATCTATCTATCTATCTATCTATGTATCTATCTGTTGGATTTGTATGCCGCCCTTCTCTGAGGACTCGGGGCGGCTCACAGCATTTAATATGACAATACAGTACAATGGCAAATCTGAATTTAAAATTACAATCTAAAAATCCAATATTTAAAAACAATCATACCAGTTCAATCATACAACATAGATCTCATTTTGTTGGCCAGGGGCCCCCAAGCCTGGTGGTATAAATGAGTCTTAACACTCTCGCGGAAGGTGAGGAGGGTGGGTTCAGTGTGAATCTCCAGGGGGAGCTGGTTCCAGAGGGCCGGGGCCCCCACAGAGAAGGCTCTTCCCCGCCAAGCGACATTGTCTAGTTGATGGGAGGCCGACTCTGTGGGACCTGACCGATCAGTGAGATTCATATGGCAAAAGGCGGTCCCGCAAATAATAGTCCTTGACCTATGACCATAATTGAGGCTACATTTTCCATTGTTAGGCAAAGTGGCTGTTGAGTGAGTCACACCCACTTTTATGACCTTTTTATGCACCGTTGTGAAGTGACTCACTGAGGTTATGTCAATCATGAGACCATTATGAGTATGTGGCTTCCTGCATGGACTTTGTTTATTGCAAGCTGCCCGGGATGGTAGCAAATCAGGATAGGAGAGGAGAGGAGAGGGGAGGAGAGGAAGAGAAGAGAAAGAGATGAGAAGAGAAGAAGAGGAAGAGAAGAAGGTGAAGAGAAGAGGAAGAGAATAAGAAGAGAAGAGAAAGAGAAGAGGAAGAGAATAAGAAGAGAAGAGAAAGAGAAGAGGAATAGAAGAGAACAGAAGAGAAAAAGAAATAAAAGAGACAAAGAGAAAGAGAAGAGAAGAGGAATAAAAGAGAATAGGGATAGAAGAGAAGAGAAAGTGAATAGCAATAGAAGAGAAGAGAAAGAGAAGAGGAGAAAGAGAAGAGGAAGAGAAGAAAACAGAAGAGAAAGAGAAATAAAAGAGACGAAGAGAAAGAGAAGAGGAATAAAAGAGAATAGGAGTAGAAGAGAACAGAAAGTGAAGAGGAATAGAAGTGAAGAGGAATAGAAGTGAAGAGGAATAGAAGAGAAGAGAAAGAGAAGAGAAGAGAAAGAGAAGAGAAGAGAAAGAGAAGAGGAAGAGAAGAAAACAGAAGAGAAAGAGAAATAAAAGAGACAAAGAGAAAGAGAAGAGAAGGGGAATAAAAGAGAATAGGAATAGAAGAGAACAGAAAGTGAAGAGGAATAGAAGTGAAGAGGAATAGAAGTGAAGAGGAATAGAAGAGAAGAGAAAGAGAAGAGAAGAGAAAGTGAAGAGGAATAGAAGTGAAGAGGAATAGAAGTGAAGAGGAATAGAAGAGAAGAGAAAGAGAAGAGAAGAGAAAGAGAAGAGAAAGAGAAGAGGAAGAGAAGAAAACAGAAGAGAAGGAGAAATAAAAGAGACGAAGAGAAAGAGAAGAGAAGGGGAATAAAAGAGAATAGGAATAGAAGAGAAGAGAAAGTGAAGAGGAATAGAAGTGAAGAGGAATAGAAGTGAAGAGGAATAGAAGAGAAGAGAAAGAGAAGAGAAGAGAAAGAGAAGAGAAAGAGAAGAGGAAGAGAAGAAAACAGAAGAGAAGGAGAAATAAAAGAGACGAAGAGAAAGAGAAGAGAAGGGGAATAAAAGAGAATAGGAATAGAAGAGAAGAGAAAGAGAAGAGAAGAGAAAGAGAAGAGAAGAGAAAGAGAAGAGGAAGAGAAGAAAACAGAAGAGAAAGAGAAATAAAAGAGACAAAGAGAAAGAGAAGAGAAGGGGAATAAAAGAGAATAGGAATAGAAGAGAACAGAAAGTGAAGAGGAATAGAAGTGAAGAGGAATAGAAGTGAAGAGGAATAGAAGAGAAGAGAAAGAGAAGAGAAGAGAAAGTGAAGAGGAATAGAAGTGAAGAGGAATAGAAGTGAAGAGGAATAGAAGAGAAGAGAAAGAGAAGAGAAGAGAAAGAGAAGAGAAAGAGAAGAGGAAGAGAAGAAAACAGAAGAGAAGGAGAAATAAAAGAGACGAAGAGAAAGAGAAGAGAAGGGGAATAAAAGAGAATAGGAATAGAAGAGAAGAGAAAGTGAAGAGGAATAGAAGTGAAGAGGAATAGAAGTGAAGAGGAATAGAAGAGAAGAGAAAGAGAAGAGAAGAGAAAGAGAAGAGAAAGAGAAGAGGAAGAGAAGAAAACAGAAGAGAAGGAGAAATAAAAGAGACGAAGAGAAAGAGAAGAGAAGGGGAATAAAAGAGAATAGGAATAGAAGAGAAGAGAAAGAGAAGAGAAGAGAAAGAGAAGAGAAGAGAAAGAGAAGAGGAAGAGAAGAAAACAGAAGAGAAAGAGAAATAAAAGAGACAAAGAGAAAGAGAAGAGAAGGGGAATAAAAGAGAATAGGAATAGAAGAGAACAGAAAGTGAAGAGGAATAGAAGTGAAGAGGAATAGAAGTGAAGAGGAATAGAAGAGAAGAGAAAGAGAAGAGAAGAGAAAGTGAAGAGGAATAGAAGTGAAGAGGAATAGAAGTGAAGAGGAATAGAAGAGAAGAGAAAGAGAAGAGAAGAGAAAGAGAAGAGAAAGAGAAGAGGAAGAGAAGAAAACAGAAGAGAAAGAGAAATAAAAGAGACGAAGAGAAAGAGAAGAGAAGGGGAATAAAAGAGAATAGGAATAGAAGAGAAGAGAAAGTGAAGAGGAATAGAAGTGAAGAGGAAGAGGAAGAGAAGAGGAATAAAAGAGAACAGAAAGAGATGAGGAATAGAATAGAATAAAATAGAAGAGAAGAGAAAAGAAAAGAATGTTTTCCAAGCCCTAAGTTTTTGCAGGTTTTTTTCATTGCTCTAGCTTGTTCCAATTCAGGTCCACAGCAATTGCGCCAGCTGTCTTTTGGGGGTGGGGTGGCCCGCTTTCTGCATTTATGCCATGCTGCCTGAACCCCCCCTCCAAAAAATCCTTCAGAATTACCGTATTTTTCAGAGTACAGTATAAGACACACTTTTTTCCTCCCTAAAAGAGGCTGAATTTTTTTTTCAACCCTAACTCGCTGCTAACTATCTTCCCAGCTCTTCCCTTGCAGGCTCTTTCATTGTTACTCTCTGCAAAGAATATTTTCCAAACTCTAAGTCTTTGTAGGGTTTTTTTTCATTACTCTAACTTGCTGCAAATAAGTTTCTTTCCAGCCCTAACCAGGTGCTAACAATGTTCCCAGCTCTTACTGGCTTGCAAGCTCTTTCATTGTTACTCTCTGCAAAGAATAATGTTTTCCAAGCTCTAAGTCTTTGCGGGATTTTTTTTTCATTACTCTAACTTGCTCTGAGTAAGTTTCTTTCCAGCCCTAACCAGGTGCTAACAATGTTCCCAGCTCTTACCGGCTTGCAAGCTCTTTCATTGTTACTCTCTCTTTGAAGAATGTTTTCCAAGCTCTAAGTCTTTGCAGGTTTTTTTTTCATTACTCTAACTTGCTCTGAGTAAGTTTCTTTCCAGCCCTAACCAGGTGCTAACAATGTTCCCAGCTCTTACCGGCTTGCAAGCTCTTTCATTGTTACTCTCTGCAAAGAATAATGTTTTCCAAGCTCTAAGTCTTTGCGGTTTTTTTTTTTCATTACTCTAACTTGCTCTGAGTAAGTTTCTTTCCAGCCCTAACCAGGTGCTAACAATGTTCCCAGCTCTTCCTGGCTTGCAAGCTCTTTCATGGTTACTCTCTCAGAATAAAGTTTTTAAAAACCCTTAACCAGGGGATGCTAACCAGATGAATACCTGGTAAGCAGATTCTTTTCCCTATTTTCCTCCCCATAAACTAAGGTGCATCTTATACTCCGAAAAATACGGTACATTA